>NC_133226.1:13327167-13502644 GCF_040436345.1 Pagrus major
GGTTACGAAACATGAAGTAGTTCAAACCCTTTATTTTTAACATCGTCGACAAGACACAATATGGAGATATAGATCTTCTTCCTGATGCACTGATTGCTTTTCTTGATGGAAAACATGTTTTTGCTCTCCTCCAGAGTTGCTTCGGTAGGAGTTTGATTTGCCAACTGGCTCTGCTGCTGGTAGTGCTCTCCTACCATTGATCTAATTGGTTGAAAGTAAGACAGCCTAATCACCTTCAAAGATTTTTTTTGTTTTTTCCAAATATCTTCCAAGGATGACTTCCAAGATGGCTCTTTGTAACAAACCATCTGGCCTGTCAGGTTAAAACACCTTGCTTCAGTTTCTAGTTTATGCTGCCAATCATGTATCGATATGCTTTCTCAAAATTATACTCACTTAAGGTGCTTTATACTTACTTTTTGTACTTCAAATTCTTCCATTTTCTGGTTTCAAGACATTACTAATACAAAAAAACAACCTCTTCCATGGTATAGTTTCTCAATTCTTCTGGCTGTATGGATTGTAGATATCTTTTTCCTGTCCAACGGTGGAGGCAAGCCTTTCTGTGTGGTTTAGTGGGCCATTTACATCCATCATTAGCATGCACTTCTTGTCCACCACTTCGGTTCAGACTGATAAATCTCAGCATCTATTGGATGGATGAAATATAACAACTGTTAAATTTGGTGCAGATTTTCAAGGTCCTTAGAGGACAAAGAAGCAGCTTTTGGTAATCCCCTGTCTTCATCTAATACTGCTATCATGTTTACTTATCCAGGAAAATAGCTCAACATTTACTAGATGGATTGGCCATACTTTTCACAGACATTCATAGTCCTCAGATGATGTATCGTAATGACTTTGCTAAGACTTTTTCATTTAGCTCCACCTTCAAGCCGAAATTTTTTTTTTCCCCAGTTGCTTAATGTACAAATACCTACAAAACTAATAACATTCCCATCAGCCTCAGCTGTATATCGTGTTTAGAGCTAATTAGCCAATGTTAGCATGCTAACACACTAATCTAAGATAATGAACAACATAAACTTGACACCAGCATGTTGGCTTTGTCATCGTGAGCATGTTAGCATACTGACATTAGCATTTAGCTCACAGCTGTGCCTCAGTACAGCCTCACAGAGCTGATAGTGGCTTTTTACTCTTAAAGAATAACAAGTAAGCTACTGAAGTGAGCAAATGGACAAGCATGTAAATGATGGCACTGCTAATGCCTTCATCATCACCACTGACACCACTCAGTTTATACTGTTGCTTTAGCTGTGGCGAGACTCTTTCATATATCAAGGAAAAACTCAGAAGCTTTCCTAACCCCCTTAAGCAAATAAGCTGTTGATTTGTGCATCAGTCTGCCTCTCGGTGCTGTGTAGCACAAACTTTGTATCTTACTCCATAATAACATCAAGGACTTTTGCAGTAAACCATATTCTCTGGAGGCAGGCAGACTGTCTGGAGACGAGGGAGAAGAGAGACAGCGACAGAAAGAAAGTAAAGAGGAATACAGCTTGGAGGGCAAATGAGGGTTAAAAAGACGGCAAGACAAGAAAAAAAATAATGCTTCTCTGCCAGCATTACTTTGTGTGAATGAATATCAAAACGGACAGAAGAAAAGGTCGACATCTGCATCAAACGGGGAGAATCAAAAAGCTCCTGCACATCTCTGCGTAAGTGAGGACCCTGCTCACCTGACAGCGCAGGGAGGGGAGAGAGGAGATGGATGGCAGCAGTAAAGTGACAGAAAGCGAGGCACAGAAATGAAGTGTGCTAGTGGAGGGGGAGAGATTCATGGGCAGATGATGGATAGTGTAATCCGTGGGCGGGGAGAGAGAAAGTGGGTTGAGTGTGTGTATGTGTGTGTCGGGTCAAGCAGTTGGGCTGAGAAGTCCCAAGTCTCAGTCTAGATTGACTACTGGAACATGTATCACTAAATGATATCACATTCCATCACTGCAAGTCGAAAAAACATGTAGATTCCTTCTCTAAAAGAATCCTTCATTTCTGTCGAAGTGGTTGTATTTCCACGCTGCAGCTTGCCAAAACCAAACAGTGTTCTTGTCAGGAATCATCCTTGTAAAGACCTTGTACTAAAATGCAGTGATGGCTATTCTTGACCTAACTCTGATATATTGCTCCTCCAAACAACAAGCAGCCAGGCATTTCTAGAAAAATCCAAACCCTATGTGTTTTTCAGGTACAGTGATTCTGTTTTCTGCTTCTCCTCCCCTTTTGTTTAGAGCCAACAGAGCTAGTGGCAAATAAACTAACAAACAAGGTCAGCCAAGACATATTTATTCCCGTTTGCATACATGGACTAGCCGCCACATCAATCTCACCCTAAGAAGCCTGTGTGGATACAATTACAATGGCACACACACTGTAGCAGATAAACGAACCATGAGCACTTCCACAGGCAGGCAGGCTGTGCATGGAATAAGCTGCCATACAAGCAGATCCCTATCAAGGGCCGTGACTGTAGCCTGCACCGGGGTTTGTTCTTGATGTCGGTGCCTCATACTAAACAGATCAGACAAGCTGCCAGCAGCGGCTTAAATTAGCTGTTTGGTCTGTCTAAATAAGTAATTGGGAATTATGTTAACGTGGCTTTTGACACATTGTTCAATTTGAAATGACAATGTCATTTTAACATTTTTTCATATTCACCATCGGGCAGAGGAGGTGTGATGATCATATGGATAGGAATTGTCTATCATATCCCAGTCTGTAAGTTTTAAAGGATAAGGCAGGCAGCAATCTTCCTTTTAACGACACCCATGAGCAAAACCTAAAGTGAGTTAAAGGTCCAGTGTGTAATGGCACATCCCAAAGACTTCAATTTAACGTCTTTGTCGAACGTTCCAATGACGTGAAGAGCCAGAATGAACGTTTTAGCAACATCATTTGTTGTCTTTTCAACATCTATTACAGACATTTTTAAGGTCTTTTTTTGGGGACTTTTGTGGCTTTATTTGATAGGAAACAGGATGAGAGAGAAGGGAGATGACGTGCAGCAAATGGCCACATGTTGGAATCAAAAACCCTGGGCTGCTGCAGCAAGGACGCAGCCGCTGTACGCGGGGTGCGCACTCTGCCAACTGAGCTGCTGTGGCACCCCTAGAGGACAGCTTCTTGTGGTCCGTCTTTAGACTCATCTCAGACATCCCTATTGCACTCCAGCTTCATTCCTTTCATTGTACAGAGCAGTTTCTGCTCTGACGGACATGACCTGAATGTCTCCCTGACGTTGCATGTTTGCTGGGCAACGTCTCACCCTGTTCTACAGTGGCCACAAGAAATATGCAAAGGGCCCTCTCTAGTGTTTGTTTTGGCGATGCAACATGGCAGACTCTGTGGAAGAGGACCAGCTCCCCCTGTATACACTGATGAAAACAAAATTATGGATATTATGTTCCATTTTCTGCCAATATTGCATTCAATTTCTGCCCCTAAATGCCCCTGAATACTACACACATCTCTCATCATCTCATACCCTGTCCAGGCACTCAGCTCCAAACTATGTTACTTTATGGGGCTCTGTTCGCTGTTATTTGTTTTATCGTTTCTTGAAAACTACATGAACGATTGTCAGACCTCTTTTTATAGCTGACAAAATCTGCATTTTTTTTCATCCCTTATAATTCCCTACCTGACCTGCACACTAGGGCAACAACTAACGATTATTAATGAAAAATGCTTATCGCAACTTCCCAGAGCCCAAAGTGGCATCTTTAAATTACAGTTCAAAACCCAAAGACTTTGATTTACTATGGTGAAAGACAAAAAAGAGCCACCAGTCATTACATTTAAGAAGTTCAACCAGCTAATGTTTGACATTTTTGCTTGGAAAATGATGATGAAATTGCTAACTAATGTTCTTTTGATTCACAAATAGAGTAGTCGAACACCTAATCTATTCTCTAAAGTGGAAAAGCAGAAGCAAATTGACAAACACTGTGTGACCTCATAGGATCTCCTCATTAGATTGCCCAAAATTACATATGTTAAAGAAATGCATTTTTAAAAAAAAGGATATTTCATCTGAGCCTTCAACACAAAGTGATGCCCTTGCATGTAATCTCCAAATGGACTGCAGCTTTCGTGCTGGTTTCCTCACACGACATCCCCAGACTTGCTAGAAGCCTTTCTCGCAATGCTGACATGAGTCAATGACCTCCGAACTCTAAGGAATGATCACCAAAACCACAAAAACTAAGGTTGTGGGTCTCCTTCATGGCTCAATGATATGGAAGTGAGACTCTGTGTCGCTCTCCATGGTGCTGAAACCAGACACTCCAGGACTGGAAGGAGAACCACTGAGGCAAATGACCGCTGTGAATACTAATGTTGAGAATGACCTAGACGGAGCATTTGGCACAGTCCTGGAAAAAGATGGCTGACCCTAAATGGGCCCAAGGAGAAATATAGAAAGGAGAGAACAGAGACTTCAAAACGGAGGACAGTAAGTGGGCAGATGGGAAGCAGGAATTTAATCGACAGAGGTAGAGAGACCCGGGGGGAAATGAAACAGACTAATGAAATAAGATGTTAGACAAAGAGAGATGGAGAGTATAACTGGCCTCGACAAAGGGGACATATATGTCCGGTGCCCATATTTGTACAACGTGTTTAAAAATTTAAACTTGCGTCACATTTCCTCCTCCACTTCTCCTCCCCAGAAACTGAGGACAGCCCTCATTATTTATCACCGGTGAGCATGAGCTTCATTAGATGGCTAAACCACGCTGCCTCTTCTGGTGACTCACCCGCCATCCCTTCATGTATGTTCTCCTCTCTGCTGGGCAAAGGTGGCCGGATGGTAATTGTCATTCTCCGTGGTTGGCGGGAATCCCCTGCTGTCACGTCGTCCACCCACGCCCCCGTGACATTCAGGAGGCAGCGATAGATGAGCCGTGGAATCCCGGAGATGATGTGGAGGATTAAAGGTCTTATTTCATCGGTGTGATGAGGGAATTACACAGCGAATGACAAAGCTCAGATATCACCCTCATTCCATCTATCATTATGTTCTTCCCACTTATGTTCAGTCTCATCTTCTTCTCATCAGACATTTCATCATTATCCAACACATTTTCACAGTTTTCACTGCATCTGTTCCCCCAGAGACCAGAAGGATCGTCTTCAGTAGCAGCTTCCTTGAGGATTTTGGTGAACTCTTTATTATTTTCATTAGTTTTTCTTCCTTTTTTATGGAAAGTTGTCGATGACACTGACTCGACACTTGATAGAAGCCGCATACAAAGAGATTTCCTCCCTAGCATGTACAGTGAATCGCTTCAGCGGCGCCGCATGTACTTCATACCGCAGCTCTGCTTGGTGTTGACAGTGATGAGATGGCCCTTTGCTCTACAAAGGCAGCTATCACTGTCAGCTCTGTCATCTGTACACTCCTGAACAAAAAGCAGGCTCTCTTTCTAACAGCGAAGAAGAGAAGAGCCAGGGCAGGAATAAGGTCAAACAGTCATATCATCCCCTGCAGGGCTTTCTGACAGCAGAGGCTCTTAATTCACACACGTAGGACTTGGTGGAATGAATTTTCATGAGTAAATGTGTGCGTTTGTGTGAGCTTTCAGAATAATGCACCATTTAGGCCTGCATACATAGACAAAATCATCAATTTCTCAGTGGTTAAATGGGACAAAAATGGGCACATCATAGAAGTACAATTGCATATATTACATGCACATTGCAATTTTATCTCTTTTAATATATCTGTGAGGCTCACACTGTAATTTGAAGGGTAAATCTCACTTTCAGTCTTGATTTATGTGACGCTCCGCAGAATGCAAACGTTCAACATCTCGCTTTCAGACAGAGCTGCTCATCAGAGGATCATTTATTACATAAATCATAACAATTTATCACATGAATGGTTAAGAACTTTATTTTGACAGAGTAATCGCTGTTCTTAGTGGTGCTCCCCGCTGGCTTTAACTGCAGCGCAGTACACCCTCAGAGCCCTCTGTTAACCAGATTCAAACAGACACATTCAGTATCAATGAGATCCACGAAATGCTAGTGATGAAATGAAAATACATTTACTCAAGTATTGACAGAAGTACAATTTTAATGTACTTTATTTTACTCAGCAATCGGATTTAAAAGCAATATTCTACCAAAATGCTCCTACCAGATTTGGATTAGGTCGATTATGATTGGAAATACTTGACGTCAGTCTTTTCCAACCGAGACCTGGGCAAAAAAATCTGGGAAAATATGAAAAGTTAACCAAGTCATCTCTTTTTATCACCATTTGTACAGTTTCAGGTGATGCAGATTCAATATGTTAGCTGCATGCTGTCACGACCACATGGAGGGAAGCACAGACAGAAGTCCTTCATTCAAAATATCCACACTGAATACCAAAAGTGTGTGAATGAAGGACCTCGTCGCTCATAGTTTGAAGCTGATTTAACAATGTATAATTGGTTTATTGATATCAATTGTAATGTTAATTGCTCATTAAAGAAATGTAATAACTTTCACTCACAATATACTATAAGGATGACAGTCAGGCTCTGATGAAATAATCTCAGTAAATGACAGATAAAAACTAGAAGAAAAGTTTAACTTCATATTGATTTAAAAGGCGTTATTAACATTCAAGCAACACACTGTCACATATCAGAATTCTAGTTTAAACTCCATCAACACGACATATTTTATGACCACAAATGCATGTTGGACTGAAAAAAATGCTAAATATATATTTTGCAATAATGCAGCAAAACGTACAGTCGCCTCTGATATCTAGAAAAGATAAACTACAAAGTTTCACAAAATAGAAACACTCAAATACAGTAATATATAATAAGCATTTCAATCATACCGTTTGGTGTTTTCAAAAACACACACGATGATGGATCAATACTTTGCTTCACTGGTTCTATGTGATATGAACCATCCAGTATAGCACCAACAAAAAAAAAAGAGTGAGAAAATTGAAAAAATCGAGTTGCCGTTATTCAGTCGTGGCAGCGGATGAGTTGTCATGTATGTCTGCCCACTGCAGTGTAAGCAGGGGAATTTACAGTGTTGTTAAGGGTGATATAACTCTAACCGGGCAGTCCTCCAATCTCATTACTGGTCCAGAATCACCTCTGAGACTAATGACATTCGTGTCGGCTCTTAAGGTTCAACCGCAGTGTGTTTATGTGTGTGTGTGTAAGTAAGAGAGCGAGAGGAGGGAAGGCCTTCTCCGTACGTGACACCCATGACTATCCCCACCTTGTCTCTCACCTTGGTACTGCAGCACACCTCCCCTCTTCCACTGCTCCTCTCCTGCACCCTTCCTTCCCTACTAAATCGCTCGTAACATTGGCTCCCAGGTGACATATTTCCACTATGGTGGTTAATAGATTCCTGCGCTCTCTGGTTGGCTGAGGAGCAGTGGCTTGATTCTCTGAGAGGTGAAGGAGAGGCTGCTTAGAGAGGGGAAGAAAAGCTGATGGAAGCGGGGAGAAGGTGTAAAAAATGAGGAGGGATGGAAAGAGGAAAAATGGAATAAATTTGAAGGAATGAGAATGAAAGTGGAGAAGCAGAAATGGGTAATGTGTAATGGAAAAAATGGGGCACAGGTTGGTGCGGCATCTGCAGGAGCAGCTGATAAGAGTCATGGTCAAGGAAGAAGGTTAAAGAGGGACTGAACCTCTTCACTTTGTGGCTGGACTCTATCTGCTTTGGTGTGCTGTCCAATGTAAATCTTGGCTACACTGCAGCTACAGTTAGAAAAATGTGTTGTCTACAGATTGTATATGAAGACTGTTATAAAATGATTTCTCCAAAGGGGCTCTATGTCCCAATTTGTAGCAATTCACATGTATTCATCACTTTTTTATTGGCCATATGTGAGTGGATTGTGATGTGACAGGAAAAATGAAACCTTCCCAGTCTCTCTCGGTTGCCTGTGGAGGATCTGTTTAAGTTGTTTACTGCTGCAGGACTGTGGATTTCTTTGTGAAGGACTCGGGTCAGATTTTTCCACCACAGTCCAAAGGATGTGACTTTTTGCACGTTCTCATGTGCCTCATCTCAGTGCCTCTCTCCACAGATGTTAACAGTAGCTGATGGTAGTTTAGAGATGGATAATACTATGTGTGGTTAGCTTTTTTAACAATGTTTTTTTGTTCAACAACCTATGTTTCTTAAGTTAAGCAGCAAACTATTTTGACATCAAGCTTTAATGAGTTATGGTTTTGGGGAATCAAACTCAAAAAATATGAACGAACATAGAGGTTGTGAAAAGAGTGATGTCATTTTGGCTCTCTCCTTCATTACAACCCTTAGTATTTGGCAGCCAAATGTAAAATCCTGTCCTTGAATGAACTGACGGGAACATTTTAAAAAATGGTCTCCGCTAAATGGCGTTACCTCAGGACAACTGCATGCATCATGAGGCCACTTAGATTGCAAATTCACTTAGCTGTGAAAAGAAAAGGGAGTACATGAAGGTTAGGGTTGTGGTTGCCAAGCTGTGAACATGATGTGGAACAGGAAAGCAATCGCCGTAAAAAGGCGTATTATTCTGTCAATATTTATGACTACAACAGCACGAGCGTATTAATTGCAGCTGTGGGATCCCGAGTTCACCCCTGTATGTCTCGCTCGACTGTAACTCCTGCAGAGTTAGCAGGTATTCGGATGTAAACAAATTTGAGTGGTTCTTTGGGAAGTGTCCACTGGGTATATTTAAGCTTTGCCCGGAGTGAATGGGGCTTCCACTACAGCGGTGTTACACTGCAGATGAATGAGAGACTGAAGCCAGCACTGGCTGTCCTCCCAGAGGCTGAATGATGAATTATGGAGGCCTGTTTGTCCCTCTTTGCCCAGACCGACGTGTCCTTGCTGGATTCATTCACTTCTAGTGTGTACGTGAAAGAGACAGGGAGAGAGAAATGCTACGGTTGTAAAACAGGAAGCTGAATGATGTCACCAGACATGAGCTGACAATAGATCTCCTTCTCACACTCTTAAACACACTGCTGCTTATTCTGAGGACTCTGTTGGTGCATACCAACATCCACCAGGAACAATATGTCCTTTGCAGGGACGTTAGTGATTTACTGTAGCTCCAGGGACATCGTGATGAAGCTGAATGTGAAGCTAAAGTGCTGGAAAGTGTCTGTCTGCCCTGTGCAGCAGCTCTCCTCCCTGCACAACCACAGCAGGCGGAGGGAGAGGCAGCTGGAGAGACTGTGAGCTGGTCTATGTCCCGACAGATATGAAGAAAACCAGGAGCAGAGGGGAGATTGTTAAACTAACAGGGGCGCAAGTAGACTGAAACAGGCGAACATACAGACTGTGATGTGTGAAATGACATATAGATGGATACTGTATGCAGCAGCACCTGATGTAGGCTGTAAACTCACTTCTTGCATAACTGCAAAATGTGGCAACACTTTCTTTTGCGGGTTTGCAAATTAGTTGTTGAGATATTTCACACATTCACAGTCCAGCGAGGATGAATTCTACTGGCTTTGGTAATCCCCTGACATTTCTTCAAGCGCCACCAGCAGATCAGAGTTTTCCCTTATCGTCTGAACTACTTCAACATGTATTAAATTGTAAGGCAATACACACAGAGGCAGGCAGGTAGAAAAATAAAAAGCAAGCTTTAACGATAAAAGGCTGTAGTCAAAGGCAGGCAACAAAGCTGACAAAAACAGGCTGGGGCTAATCCAAAAATTCAGAACAAAAACAAAACTGCATGAAGTACAAACCAGGATGACGCTCGGGGAACACAGGTAGGATGTAAAAAAATGAGGGCAGGAAACACGAGGAGCAAACACAGTGACACCAGGAACAAGCAAACTGACAAAGAGAGAGGGACAAAGACGGACTTGTGTCTAGTCAACAAAACTAAAGCTCAGGACCATGACACTAATTAATTCCAAATTTGCTCGACATCATAGTTTCAGGATCCGATGCACCATAAAGACTTTTTCTCCTGAAGTTGACATTTGCGATTTTAGAGATGGAGTGCGTAGGATTTAGGAACATTAAGGATCTATTGGCAGAAATGTAATGTTAATGATGTTTTCATGAGTGTTTAATCACCTGAAACTAATGTGTTTTCATTACCTTACAGTGAGTATTTTATACATTTTGAAGTACAGCCTTATAGAGCTGCTAATGTTGCTGTTGACTCTCTGTCTTGTTAATTATTGCTTGTTCAAAATGCTCCATTTGGACAATAGAAAGCTGTAGAATGGAAACATTAAATGTTAATTTTATCATATTATTATTACTGCTCAGCACTAGACCTGCAACTGATAAACAAACAAGAGACACCACAACAGAACATAGCTTGTCCACATGAGATGCCTCGTGTGTTTATGTATACCTCACATATCCAGTATTGGTCGGGCGCTAATATAGAGTAAATAAATGTCCTCAAGCTTGAATGTTCAGACACCTGTAGGATCACAGGCAAAACAGATCAGGCAGATTGAAAGAGAGGCAGATAGATCGTTGGACAGATAGATGGATGGCACACAGAAATAGATACTGAGGAACAAACAGTCAACAAATGGGCAGACAGATACACAGACTGACAGGGCAGACAGCGCGATGACAAAGGGCACATTGATCTGATTAAACCCCTTTGCTTCCCAGCTCTCCGCTCTGTCTCACTGCTTGGCCGAGAAAAGGTCAATTCTTTCTGACTTGGTTTCTCACTCACTGTGGCCTAATGCCTCTGAGGGCAGCCCCGCCAGAACGCCTCAGATCTCCGAGGGTTGGCAAACAATGAGAGGGTAGACGACCTACTGTAGGGAAGAGACGGTTTCCCTGCAACAGTAACAAAAATCAGAGGCAGGCATGGGCAGTGAGATAGATGGGAAAGGGGAAAGGCACACAGGTAAAGATGAAAAGGGGAGCAGGTTGTGAAGAGGAGACCTGGTGGCCTCATTACAGAAACTTAAAATCTATCTAGTCTCAGTTTAGGATGACATGTAGGATCTTTGATGTTACAGAGACATGTTTCCTAACTGCATTTAGGAAAAAAATCGTATTTTAAACATAAAAATTATGATTTGTAAGACTACTCGAACCGTTACTGTTGGAGGACCTAACAATGATGATAGCCCGTTAGAGAAGCCGACACTGATGTTAGCCTGTTAGAAAAGCCAACATCACTCAACTTAAACCCGGACCATAGGACAGCACAGGTGTGTCGGAGGGTTAGCAAACGCTGACTAGAAGCTTTTGAAGCAAGTTTTTAAAGCGTGTTTTCCTTTTCCGAGCGCCTGACATGGTTTCTCACCACAACTCTGCTTCAGCAGTTTGCCTCTCTGTCAGTTAAAGATGGCGTATGTGTGGCTGCTCCGTTGAGCCAAGTCAGTGGGCTGGCCAGCCTCGACGGTTACTGTGAACCGTTGACAGGGGGCGCTGTTTCAGTCAGACGGAGGTGTTTCCCATTTCAAATCTCAGCTCAGGCTGTGTTATTCAAAAAAGATAATGGACTGTCACATTATACAAAGATGTGACCACACAAACTAATAATGGTTATACAAAAAACAACCGTTTGAGATTAAAAAACCACCTGCTGTGGAGCCTTCCTGTCCTGGGCAGTGGATGAACCATGCCAGTCTGTGATGTTTCCAGTAAGGATGTTTTCTGTTGCTCCTCTGTAAAAGTTGATCTTGCTTGCAGGATCTTAGCCTGCCTAAGTTTCTGTAGGAGGTAGAGCCTTTTCTGGGCTTTTTTAACAAGGGTGGTGATGTGTGATGACCAAGACAGGTTCTCAGTGATGGTAATTTCAATGAACCTATAACTGTTCACCTGCTCCACCTCAGCTCTACTGATGTAGACAGGGATGTGTCTTTGCTTCCTTTTTTTTTTCTAAAATCAACAATCAGCTCCTTGGTTTTGCTAAAGTTCGTTAATGAAATCATACCCCATAGATAGAGACAATAATATGAAGCCAGTTGCATTCATTGATTAAACTAGTGTTAACTTAGTGTAAAAAGTACCTAAATGTCATACTTGAGTAGAGATAAAGACATCGTGTTAAAATATTACTTTGGTGAAAGTGAAAGTTACCCCATATTTAAGTATCAAAAGTACAAGTTAAAGTAATTTTACATGTATTTTCAGGTATATACTCTATACCAGCGGACAAATAATTAACAGCATGGCAGATGATCAGATCAGATCTGTTTGTTTTATCCAGTTGCAGATAAATTGAATTAATTTTAAAGTGTGTGCCTGCTGAGCTCACCTGGTAGAGCATGCAACCCTTGAACTGAGGCTCAGTCCTCAGCTGCGACTCAATTTTAATTCTGGCCTGTGGCCCTTTTGATGCATGTCTCACCCACCTCTCGTCTGACTCTAATAGCTGTCCTGTCTACATAAAGGCCAAAAAATAATAATCTCAAAATGATCGGCTCCAGCAATACATCTGCAAAGATTCCTACCTGTACCACCAAGATTTCACTATATACAAAAATAAAATAAAGTATGTAGGTCAGTTTTATCAGTGGTGTCTGAAGTGTATGGGTGTGTGTGTAAGTGTATCATCCCAGTCAGTTAGGTCACACTGAGAGCTGTGGTTTCACACAGGTAGTGCTGTTCGGCAACACAAATGATGTCATCCCAGGAGTTCAACCAACCCTGCTTCTCAGTGCTTGTTGGTGGGACAATTGCAACACAGTCCTGTCCCGCTTCGCTGCTGTCCCAGTGGGCCATGACATTGTTTGGCTCACCACTCCTCCAATAAGTCACCTCTGGCCTTTGGCCAGTGACCCAGGAGAAGTTGCCCTCCATCTTCATGATTGACCAGGTTGCTGGTCACAACACAGAGGAGCAGCATCAGAACCCCAGTCGGAATGGCATGCCAGCTGGGTCGCAGTCTCTCCGTGAAGTTTGTTTGTGTCTCTTCTTGGCCATTTATATGTCCAGCTTCTGAGGCAGTTCTTTCTTGTTCCTCAAGAGTTTCACCTGCAAAACTATGAGAAAAAAAAGGCTTATGCTTAATAGTTTCCCCTCACAAACACAAAAAGTGCATCTGTTGTTTACAGTTGGAAAGAAATTAGATATTAGCTTTAATAGGGTAGTAATACCTGTGTACAATTTTAAATAGAAACTCTCCCTCTCAGATCTTTACTTGCTAACCTAAATCTACATGACACACTCATGTAGTTGGTCAATATTTTTTCTTCCTCCAGCTACATTTTTAAATCAGAAATAATATCTATCAATTGTATAAACACTCCTGATTACATTACCAGAAGCTGATAGGTTCTTCAGCCATGTCTTGTCTGTAGAAGAAGAAGAAAGGGGATCAAGAAATGTTACTTTAAATCACACTGTCAGGTAAATGCCACATTTCGGTATCAAATTGGTCTATAAATTCAAAAATGATTTGACATGCAATTTTGATGTCCAAAGCCAAAAATGTTAATTAAAAAATACAATAATTTCAACTGCCAATAGTATACAACTTCTTTGCTTTAACTTATAATTCTAGAGTAAATACTGATTGCACAGTCTAATGGCTGTAGAAAAAATAGATTAGTTCTCTATAAACCTCGCTTTCACTATGCTTTTCGGTCTGCCACTGGGCTGGATTTTTAAAAGTCACCAGCCATCTTTAGTTGTCCATTATAGCTAGCTAGCTAGCCAGTGACAAGTGAAGTGAGACAGCTGTTGTCATGGATACAGGCAGAACAGGACGAGTGCCGACTAAAGAATGGAGTTAACAGATCAGATACAACGTCTGAGAGAAACTAGTGACACAGCCATGAGTTTAGATGGTGCTTCTGTAAAGACAGGATTTGTCTCTTTTTTAAATTTAATGTAGGACAGCAGTGAGGGCATTTCTCTGTAATGAGGCTAACGAGGTAAACTATATGAATGAAGCTATCAGTGAGATCAAAGGTGGCTGAATGGGGAGATGCTTTCCCCAATGGAGAGCAGAGAGGGTAGGAGAGTGAAATCCAGTGAGGACTGGTCCTTCCGTATGTACAGAAATGAAACATGGAGGGAAGGAGGCCTGGTGTTGACAGCCCGTCCAGCACAGAATCGAACGGACATGAAGTGATAAATGAGCGGCCATCTGGAAGCTGGGGGGCTGGGGGGGAGTTGAGCTATGGGAGACCCTGGTGCTGACAGACAGTGCACTCCCTTAAACCCTGACACTGATACACACACTAACACACAAGTTTCAAGGAGAAGGACAGTGCTACAGTACAAGTTGTTGACAGCGCTGAGAAAAATGAGTATTTAGAGTGTTGCTCTGGCGAACAGAACATATGGTCATTCATCACACCGAAACATGGATGTAATGTCATTGGCATTTTGAGTTTTGGATTTGGTATTTTTGCCTGTGTATCTTCCTGATGGAACAATTACTTTTAAAATTGCCACCAAAATACACAGTAGAAGAAGTGAGACTTCAGCCTCTAATGGAAAAAATGCTTTGGTGGCTTTTCTTACAAAATTTAATAAAGCCAGAATGAATCCCAAGGTTTTTTTTGCATCGGAAGGTCCTGCTTCTTTTCAAATATCCTCTTTTTCATTCAATAACTTTTCTCACTCCTGCCCACCGCTGCACATCTTTCTGTGATGAGTGAGGATTTTCTTGAAATCACAGCTCTCATCTTGTATGTGTGTGTGTATATATATATATATATATATATATATATATATATATATATATATATATATATGTATGTGTGTGTATGTATGTATGTATGTGTGTGTATGTATGTATGTATATATATATATATATATATATATATGTATGTGTGTGTATGTATGTATGTATGTATGTGTATATATATATATATATAAAAATATATAAATATGCATATTATAAGATATATATGGCTGTACTGCAGCCATGGTTACCAGCTGTAGCGGCGTTATTTTCGATCACACTACCTTGCTTGGCATGACCCGCCCTACTCTGCCTCTGATTGGCTACATCCTGCTTGTTAAGTAATGCACATGTGCGACTCTCATCAAAGATTGAACAGAGGCGAGACGTCTCACTCCGTAGCTAAAACGGAGCGTTCAAGACACAGTGTGAAAAGGGATGCTGCAGCAATGCACCATATGAGAAAAATAATGTGGTTTTTGAAAATTAAAGAATTTAAACCTGTTCTACTAGAACCACAAAATAAAATTATGAAACTGAAAATTAGCATAATATGACCTCTTTAACCAATAAGTAGGTCAATGCCAGTGACTCCCAAAATGACATGACCATTGCAGTGTACCTGGACAGGCGTACCAGACCTTTGTATGTATCGGTTAGAATAACTGCGTAACTTGTGTGACTTCAGTTATGAAATTATGTATGTTACATACAAATCATTGGTATATTCCTCCTGCTACTAAATTACTAATTTTACTAATTACTAATAAATTAAACATTATATTATTATCACATTACAAGGAACGTAAAAATGGATTATCAAATATGTTGTTTTACCGTGATATATGGCCCAATGTCTCTCCAGATTGAGATATATGAGAAAAATAATGTGGTTTTTGAAAATTAAAGAATGTAAACCTGTTCTACTAGAACCACAAAATAAAATTATGAAACTGAAAATTAGCATAATATGACCTCTTTAACCAATAAGTAGGTCAATGCCAGTGACTCCCAAAATGACATGACCATTGCAGTGTACCTGGACAGGCGTACCAGACCTTTGTATGTATCGGTTAGAATAACTGCGTTACTTGTGTGACTTCAGTTATGAAATTATGTATGTTACATACAAATCATTGGTATATTCCTCCTGCTACTAAATTACTAATTTTACTAATTACTAATAAATTAAACATTATATTATTATCACATTACAAGGAACGTAAAAATGGATTATCAAATATGTTGTTTTACCGTGATATATGGCCCAATGTCTCTCCAGATTGAGATATATGAGAAAAATAATGTGGTTTTTGAAAATTAAAGAATGTAAACCTGTTCTACTAGAACCACAAAATAAAATTATGAAACTGAAAATTAGCATAATATGACCTCTTTAACCAATAAGTAGGTCAATGCCAGTGACTCCCAAAATGACATGACCATTGCAGTGTGCCTGGACAGGCGTACCAGACCTTTGTATGTATCGGTTAGAATAACTGCGTTACTTGTGTGACTTCAGTTATGAAATTATGTATGTTACATACAAATCATTGGTATCTTCCTCCTGCTACTAAATTACTAATTTTACTAATTACTAATAAATTAAACATTATATTATTATCACATTACAAGGAACGTAAAAATTGATTATCAAATATGTTGTTTTACCGTGATATATGGCCCAATGTCTCTCCAGATTTTCACTATTCATCATCTTTTCAGTTGCTGGTCAATCAGAAAGCAGTGAAATGATAACACTTTGTTAGATTTCCTATGTATATACGACACATCAGCATAACATCATTCCAAAAACTGCATTTCCACCTACACAGCTGTGAGCCACTATAGTAAAAATAATCAGACCCGTTTTATATTTATCTTTCATTTATCTGAAAACATGTCTGACCATCACCTGAAGAAGCCTGGTGTAAAAATAAATTATTCACGTCACTGAATCCCAAAATTGCTCTTTTCAGCTTCTAGCGAGTGCGTGGGAGTCTTCTGCGTATTCAAAACCCATGACCCTGCCTCTATCTTGAGAAAAAGTTATTCTTCTTTTAGCAGCTGCAACCCCTGTGACGTACTTGGACGGCGAGGTGCTCTCACCTCGTGTTCCCAATCAGCAGTGTTAGCGAGGTATTATTAGCCTGGCGGAGAGCGGAGAGAAGCTGCAGCTCTGCCCAGACCTCATGGTAGATCAACCGTCAGCTCTGACTCTATCTTTGTTTTTATCCTGACCTCTGATGCTGTGTGTCTGTTAACATCTTACACAGGACCTGCACTCCCACACACACAGATCTGTAGCCATATTCACATAGTCTTACTGCAGACTCATATCCAGACCCACATAGGATGCCAGTTGAGGTTATGATTATATTTTTAGCTGACAACATTTGTGCCTCTCGCTTTCTTCTTTTCCACTACACTCTACATAAAAAGTTGATTAATCGTCTCAAGTTTGTTTTAGTGAAGCTGCTCAAGAGGCAGTTTGGTTCATCAGCTCAGCACACTGCTAATTAAAGGTCCAGTGTGTAAAACGTATACTGGCAGAAATGTGTCGTGTCACACATATTTCTGCATTTTGTCGTTGGAAACGAGGTAATTAGTTATAGTTGTCTGTATGAGTGTTTTAGTAGCGTGTGTGGGAGTATTTTGACTGCTTTTCTCTGTGATGTTAACGTGTTGAAGTGGTGCTCTGTATATGAGAGCAGCTCAGTTGTGCAGAGATTGAATTCTGTTATGCACATGAGTGCCGCAGTATACAGGGGGCTGTTAACATTAACAGCGATCCATCATATTAAATGGAAATGTTTAAGCATCTCCTTTATGTCTGAGAGGTAAAATGTGTGTTATGTAAAGTGAAATATGAATCATCACCCCTGTGGCCACGCATACAAGAAATACAGCAAAGCAGCCTCATGCTGATAGTGTTTGTACTGGTGCAACAGACAATCTCATTTTCCTCTTATCGCTCCATCCTGTGCAGGCCTGCGGCAGTGATCAACTGACTCACGCTGAGACAGATGGAAACTTAGACAGAAAAAGAGAAAAAAATCAGGAGATAACAGACAAACTTAAATCACTGGACCCAAATAAGTTTATAGCTGATAAGCAAGCTGTTGGATAGGAGGATGAAAAATTACAGGATACAACCAACTCTGGCTCTGTGTACCATTGCTTTGCATTTACAGTAAGAGTCGAGCTTCATTCTACTTGTGCACACTGTACAATATCTTATGAGCTCCTGCTTACAGTAGTGGCAGAGTTTTGGAGATATTGATTTGTAGAGATGTCTGCCTTCTCTCTAGTATAATGGACCTAAAGGGCACTCTGCTTGTGGTGCCAAAAAAAATACATTTGAAATACACAACAGCAATGTCTCCTTCCAGAAATCATGACCTAGTTACTCAAGATGATCCACAGACCTTGTTGTGAGCAAAGTTCCACGTAGGAACTATTTTCTTTCTACCAAACTACATCATGTCAACGGACCAAAAGAAACGTGCATCTACTCATGGAGATGTTTGTGGTCCTGACACACTAGCTTGGTTTAGCCTAGTTAGTTAGCCTCTTGTCCATGAGTAGATACACGATTCCTTCTGTGTGGTGATACAGAAAGAAAATAGTTCCTACATGAAAATGCTCACAACAACGTCCATGGATTATCTTGAGTGAGTCATGATTTCTGGAAAGAGACTTTGCTGTTGTGTTTTTCAAATATTTTTTTCTGTGTGTGTGTGTCTTTGAGTGCTTTGAGCACCACAAGCTGAGTGCAATCTTGTTCCATTATATTCGAGAGAAGGCAGACATCCCTACGGCCGATATTTCCCAAAACCCTGCAATTCATACCAAAATAGTCTAGATGGATAAATGGCACTACAGGTAAGAGGAAAATTTATGAATTATTGATTTTGGGGTGAACGGTGCCTTCAAATCCTAACATGTAGCCTGACTTTAAAATTCAATCTTTTGCTTTTCCAAAAGAAGCGACATCAACAACAACAAAATCAACCGAAGAAGTAGAGAAAATATTAAAAAATCTAAATATATACAGTGTGTACATTGGAATGCTTCTGCACTGGGACAAAGTATTTGTCTGATGTAATGTATAACAGGTTTACACAGGTGGTAGCTGTAGGCTGACAGAGCTCTGAAACTCGAGGGGATTGGAGATGAGTACCTGCAGTAGAATGATTTCACCTGCGAGGTCTCAGCTCCAAATCAGATTCTCGTACTTTCGTGGAGAATCCCAACCCACATCCACGATACATTTTGCTGGGACTGTATCCTTCTCCGAAAAAAGCTGCCTTCTACCTCCCAATTCTTTACTTTGGGATGGAAATGCTAATGCTTCTACCAGAAATAATATTCCTCAGGTCGGCTCCATTCGCAAAAATGTCAACATTTGCTGGTTGCAGCTTCTTAAATGTGAGGATTTGCTGCTTTTTTGTGTGTCATTTATGATAGTGAATGAAGAGTCTTTGGGTTTTGGACTGTCGGTTGGACGAAAGAAGCAATGTGATGAGGTCAGCTTGAGTTCTTGGAAAGCGTGATGAGTATTTTCACAATCTTGACATTTAAACGATTAAGTGATCGTTTAAACTGTGGAAATAATGGGCCGATTAATCAATACAGAAAATAATCATTAGTTGCAGCCCTAGGATGTTTGTACAACATTTGCAATGTATGGCAATGATTAAAATGTGTCGATATTTCAGTCTAGACCAAAGTGGATGGACTGACGTTGCTATTTCTAAAGTCATGCTGCTAACCTCACCAAAAAAGGCTATTTATTCAGTTGTTAAGATGGATTTAAAGACTGACAAAATTGTTAATTTTCTGGAAAGCTGTAAGACAATGAACTGACTCCTATGTTACATATTATACTATCACCTTCATGACTTTGAAGTAAATGGTATGTATTTGAGAAATTTCCATTTTTGGTAATACAGTTTTGTATGGGGACCTTGATGTGTGTTGACACTCTATTTTTATTCTTACACGTCACAGAGGTGCTTTCACTACAGCAACGAAAAGTGTGACCCACTTACCTGTTTAAGTCCTTTTTGTCCCCATTTTTCCAAAAGCCTGCAGGCAGGGGAAGAAGAATGAGAGGGACAGAAGAAGGGGGAGGAAGGGGAATGAGCGGTGCTGTGTGGATGGTAAGAGAGTGATAGAGTGCATGTATGTATGTGGCTGTGGATCGTTACATATGACCTCTATAAATCAAACTGTCCATCTGTTTGAGGCCAGAGACTTCCACTTGTCTCCCCCTTCCCCTGCCTCATTTTAGCATAAATGGCAGTCCAAATCTCCCGCTGCCTGTCGCAGTAATTCAGGCCTGAGTGGGGTCATTGTCCGCCAACACACCACCACTGTGGCACCTCTTGTTCACTGTCAACCTCGTCTTTCAGTCAAAAGACTCCAATACCCTGGAAGCACAAACTCATTCACCCCATTTTTTGGCCCTCCGCTTTCCTCCCTGTGATGTATCGATCGAGGCTGCTGCCACTTTATTCCCCTCTTGTTCTCTTCTGCCGGCCCTTCTCCTGACCTAAATTCCCCCCTGTGTGCTCATTAATTAGCTGATGCAAGTCTGCGTTCCCCAGGGAGGGAGGGAGATTGAAAAAGCTCATTATAGGACACATCAATAAAGTGAGATTAATCATCCGTTGGTATGTGTGATGCATCGCTCTGTGTCTGTATGTGTGCGTGTTTGTGCAGTAAACAAGCCCACAGGTGTGATAGCATTTATGATAATCTGTTTTCTTGAGCAGTCTGCCTTGAGCTCAATATAACACAAACATGGTTTTCTTCAATCCCTGAAAAGACATCATCTACTCATCTTATACTGGTTGCATCCATCCATCGAATATACGTATTCCTATTCATGGTCTCTGGGGATCAGAGTTGAGTGTATCCCTGAAGCATTATTATAAATCCCACTGCTTTCCTTAATAAGATCTGCCCTACTCTGCCTCTTATTGGCTTACCCCGATATTCTATGTGCGCGGTCACTCATGTGCAACTACAGGCAAATGAAGGCTTTCCTTCAGTGTTTTGTATGTTCGTGTGCATTTAAAGGTCTTTAAAGTTAAAGAGGTTACTGTCCACACCCAAACTCAGTTCCATGTGCCTCACATCCTGCAGACCACTGCAACCGCGGTCAACGGTCATTCATGTGTGTATGACCGTGCCATAAACCTAACCAACCCAACCAATAAAGGCAACCAATCAGAGGCAGAATAGGGTGGGTAAAAGGGCAGTCAAACATAAATTGGACTGTGAGGTGACAGTATAAACCACTGTTCCTCTGACGGGAAATTATTTTTTTTTGCTTGCCCATTTCTGTCGGAAAAGATGCTTCACCGATACCCACTGACTCCAGGGTACTCCCAATGAGGGGTATTTAACAATCAAGCCACCCAGAGGAATTACTTCTTATTGGTTGATGTTTTATTCATTTTCTTAATGATGTCTTAATTACTCAGGGGACATGACCTCATTCAGAGACGGCTGCAGGCAACAGCACTGAGCAGATTTATGTGTTTTGTATAACTGAAGTAAAACTTCCCTCTGAATTTGTCGTCACTGCTGAGAGGTGTCACTTCTCTGTCAGGGCTCCTAAAGAAAACTACAAAAGTGAATACTGGAGAAACAATGGGTTGATTAGTCAATTATTGCTCAGGTACTTGGCAGCAGTGTCATTCATCGAGCAAAAGTTTGTGGTTCCAGCTCCTCAAATGTAGAAATTAGCTGTTTTAGACCTTTGATCTGACAAAGATTTGAAGACACCTTGAGCTCTGGGAACGTACTTTCTTTTCTACAGAGAACTACAAATTTAGATGGCAGGTTGAAAAATGAAATAGACACAGAGTACACAAGCAATAGTGGTTTATTAGTAATAACTGATTATCAAAAACAATATTTATCAAATGACATAAATATAGACAAGTAACTTATTAACAGTAAAGGCTTATCGGTAAACTTCAGTCGTTACGTACTCTGTTGCGAGCCAAATGAGGGCACGAGTGGTTGTTTTTTCATATGGGTCATCTAAGGCTTGTTGCATTAACTTTATGGCAAAGTTCCACATATTACATAAGCATTTCATCCATTAGCATGTCACAGTTAATAAAGTAGAAACATTCAACCTGCCAGACGACATCAATTCATTGTGCTCAGTTTCTGGAAACCACCCAAAAATACAAAAAAAAAAAAAAGCAGTGCAAACACCATTAGCTCATTGGTTAACAGCAAATGCTGTTGCCATCTCCGCCATGCTCACACATTTTGAGTCCAGACTCCATTTAACCAGCACCATATGGGATCCACATAGTGTTTATCACAGGGTTTCTCCTGCTCGCTACATATGTAAGGCTGCAGGCAGTGGAGCACCAGTATTAGCTAAGATCGCAGCTTCATACAGGGAGGCTCACAGGGTGAAAGAAAAATGGGGAAGAAAATAAAATCATAAACGTAGCATCGATGAGAGAGTGAATGATAAATTGGACGGCAGTTTATTAAAGGCATATTGGTATTTTAACATTACGACGATATGTTACAGCTTTATATCTAAATATATCTTGGTTCCGGCTCTTTAAAAATAATCTAAACATGTCTGTCATGCAGTTTTGTTAGGGCTCTGGTAAGGCTGCCATTAGGGCTGAAACAGTTACTCATTTAAAGGAAAAAGAAGTTTAAAGCCTTTTGTGGCTCCAGAGGAAGCTGCATGTAATCTGATAAATTGCTTCCAATGATGTCACTCAGTTGCATCGTGGGTAATGTAAGCACCAGGTTTTGAAAAGGAAGAAGAATGTGTGGAATATTTCTAGTTCTGCTGTATCGATATTGATCATTTATTTTTTGAGTGCCATGTAGACCAATTGAGTGCTTTTCACGACTGGCTGACTACATTACCCACAATGCAATTTAGCCTCTGAGTGACATCACTGGAGACAATTTATCAGATGACATGCTGCTTCCTCTGGAGCCACAAAAGGCTTTGTACTACTTATGGTCTGATTGAGGATTTGTCACTTTTTCTAGAATTATATTAAAAAGGTGCAATATGTAAGAATTTTAGTTGAAAACATTCAGAAATTAACCAAATGTATCACCAGACCGTCAAGAAATAACAGTTATGATATAATGATATCTATGTATTTTGTTGCAGAGAAATTAGCATGGTAGTTGGCCCAGTCCCCTTCCGGTCCAAAGGTCCTGTGCAAGCAGTGTAAACACAGACACTCCCCCGAGTTCCCAGTCTGGACGGCTAGCTGCACAGCTGACTGAGCTAACTAGCTAACGGTAGTTACAGTTAGCAGTTATTGTGGTGATATGCTGCCTCTTGTTTAAAGTATACATTTAACAGGAATCCAGTTCTTGCATATTGCACCTTTTTAAATGGAATGTCTTTGGATTTTTGACCGTTAGACCAAAAGTACAATTTAAAGATGTTGCCTTGGAAATGTTACTATAATTTTCTGACATTATATAGACTAAACGATTAATCTGTTAATTGCAAACAATAATCATCACACTAATCAATAACAAAATAATCATTAGTCGCAGCCCTAGTTATAATTGAGATCAAGATAACTATAAAAATGTTTTAGTTTCATACAGAGGGGTATGTTAAACAAGGCTATATAAGGATTTGTTCGTTTAATCGTGCATTGTATGTCTGGAGTGATTGTCCAGCTGTTGTGATCCTTCTTAAAAATCATCTAGGGCTCAAGTTGTATACATTCTTGGCTTGAATATGAAAATATATTACATTTTTTGACTATATGTATGCGACAAAAATCTGATCATCTTAACGGCAGGCCTCAAAAACACATCTTGACTTGTGTTACAGCATGTTCCTGTGAAGATCTGCCCTGCTCCTCCAAATAGCCCCAGTGCATAAACTGTACTGAGACGAGTGGAGCTTCTGAGTTCAGCCGGCAGATCCACACTGTCTGCTGCTCAGTCTGCGTCGGATAGATTCAAGCCAGAAAACAGATTTGGGGGGGGCTGTCTCACGGGCTGAGGGGGAAACTGGTGCTTTGAAGTGGATTGCGATCATTACTTCCCTCCATGTCCCTGGTACACTGGCTACGACAAAATTGTGCTGACAGCCACAGACACACAGTGGGGCTGCTTGTTTCGCTCTCTTTCTGGTTTTAAATTAGTCTTGTGTTGGTGAGGATCACTACATAGACTGAGTGTAATTAACACGAGCACACCCAGTGTCCTCTTTATTAGGTGCAATCTAATACATCGAAAACAATGGTTCTGCCATAAAGTCGCTCTTATGATGCCTATAATCAGTTTTCGGTTTTGACACAATCACAGAGGCGTTAACTTGATTATATGTTTGAGCACTGAGGTCATAGTGATGACTGTGATTAATCGGCAACTATTTTGATAATCCACTGATCGGTGTGAGTAATTAACAATAAACTGAATAATTTTGGGTTGTGGACAAAACATTGACATAATTGACATGTTATAGACCAAACAGTGAATCGATCAATCGCAAAAATAATCTACAGACCAGTCGACAATGAAAACAATCGTTAGTTGCAGCCATATTACATTCAAAGGTGTTTCTAATACTCGTCCCCCCTCTCTCATATTCTAATATAGGTCATTTCATGTCCATATGACCACATGGAAAGGCTTATTTCTTATCACATTTTGAAAGCAGGGTTTTCTGGTGTGTTAAGACTTTTTATACCCAAACCATGTCCACACGACAGAAGTAGCCGTTTAAGGTTAAGGCCGCTAATGTTTTGTCTTGGCAGGCTGTCTCTCTGCAGTTCTGAATCACCCTGTTCTATGTCACATTAAATAAAATATTTCAGAAAGGGGTGATTTAAATATACGAGAATATTACGAAACAAAAAGACGTTTTTCTATAATCACACAATATGCAGTATATTGTCATATCGCACAGCCCTACGCCTTTATGTATATTAATAGGGAGGATAAAAAATTAGAAACACTTCTCAATATAATGCGGTTCAGTACAAAACCACCCTTAGCTATGACCTCAGTAGTGAACATATAATTGAATTTACAATTTTCTGGCAATGTCACCAAATACTGAACAGTCTGAGCTTTGTAAAGATGGAAATATGTTATGGCAGAGCTGTTGTATTGGACAGGTGTATCTGATAAGTGGGCACTGACTGTGTTTGTCCTACTTGCCTCTCCTGGTATCTAGCAACGCATAGTTTTGAATCGATGTTTTATATTTAAGTTTCAAAATATCAATTTCTGAGGTTTCTGCTGCTCCAAACACAAGTGAGGTGAACGCTGAAAACGTGAAAAACTACATTAAAGAAAATCAGCATATTCCTCATCAGAAACAGCACTGTCGGCAGTGCGCTTTGTGGATCATTCAGACCAGTGTAAACCAACATGTTTGGCTTGTGACCCCTTAAATTAAACTCATGTGTACTTGTGACATCAGAGGTTACGGCAATACTTTAGAGAGCAGCTGTGAGCAGGTCAACAAAACAGAGTTTGTGCCTTTTTGGACTCTTAGATTTGAAGGTTTTTCAGTGGCCTGAAGAAGTGTAAATATGCTGCAGTCCAAAAAAAATTTAAATATATAATTTTGTGAATAAATGTTTTTTTTTCTTTTTATCCATTTAATCTTCTTTGGACATGTTCTTTTTTTCATGTGATATTTTTAATGTGGTGTGAAGCAGAAATCTCAGAGATGGATAAGTCAAAACTTTGGAAAATCATATCCAAACTTAGTTTTTAGATAACACAGAAGTGTGAAAAGAGTAATTATATAATATAGATAAACTAACTCTATAACCATCTTAAATCTAGTGTAAACTCCTAAAATCTGCAAAAGTGTAATCAACCAAGATTTTTTACCTGCATTAATGTAATAAATATTTCATGGAAATAGTATCTCCTCACCTCTCCTGCCTTGCATCTTCCACTGGACGGGTGTGAATCATGTAGCATAATCTTGACTATCTCAATATGAGAAATGGTTAGGCTCACAGCTGCTCTTGTATAATAGGAACGCAAAGGATTTGCAGCTGAGTTTAAATGTGACACAAGCTGTCTGTATTTAATTTCTTCTTAAAGGCACCGCCCATTTGTTATGTCAGCCACACAGCTAAGGAGGCCAGGTCACAGAGGGCAAAATGGTAATCACTGTCATGCTGACAGTCTCGGGGGCAAGGGACAGGTTTTGAGTCAAGTGGGAGGGTAAAATGTGGCAAAGACAGGTGGGGTTAAATAGTGATGACCTGTTCATGGCAGAGTTCATTACACCTGTCCTCACTTAATGGACTGTTTGAAAAAGGTATTCTGGTTTGACGGCACGTCCGGTGAACTGTCAGAGACGGTGGCTGAATGAGGGTGGCTGCCGGGGAGTGAGGTAATGTGGCGTGTTCGTCTCGCTTCCAGCTCTTCATCCTGAGAATCAGAAGTGTGGTTATTTATCAGTGAAGAGACGAGGAGTTCAAATCACATTTCATCAGAATAATATTCCACGCATCTAATCAAATTAGAAATAAAAAGTGGTTAGAAATACATAATAGACTCCTACTGACTGAAATGATATTGTTGATACACCCCCGTCTAATGCATCTGCTTTCTATTGGCAATTTCATTTTGTTCCCTTTCACTTTTTTTTATAAAGCCTCAGTTTATAACAAACTAACACGTTTGCTTTGAGTCAGGTTGAGAACCACTCTATATTAGTTAACCTCTTTTGACAACAGATCACAATATTAATAAATCCTCTTTAAGACTTTACAGCCTAAATTCCCTTTTCTTCAGCAAAGTTTAGTTATGTAGGTTTTATAGTTTTTTATTCTCAGAGCTACACTTCCTTGTTAGACAGACAATACAGCTCTACTTCCCGGTAAAACCCAGTGACTGCAGTAGACCTGAATCTTCATAGGTGTAATTTGTAGAATATGGCCAGAATTTGAAGGTAGCTCTAAAGTTTCTGTAAACAAATTAGTTCATGGCTCTATTAGCTGTGGAGCCAGTGGCTCTACAGTTTGTCTGGACTGGGACCTCAGATCAAAGGGGGAGTCACCATGGGCGACAGGGCCCAGCTCAGCAGGATCTGGCAGCCTGAGAGTGAACACGGCTGGACAGCGAACTGGTACTGGACACAGCCTCCAAGACTGCCGGAGGTCAATTTGACAACAGGGGATACAATATGGAGGTGATTTACAGCAGCTCTGACCAGTGCATGTAGCAGGTGAGAAGCGACAGAGAGGCAGATATTAGCAGGTGGTGAAAATGCCAGGCAGAGCCAGAATGTTTTCACATCTTACTCTGTGAATTGAGGGATATATTTTGACCAAACCAGAGGTTATTGTGGAAAGACAAAACAAGACTGTTCTGGCGAGTTTAAAGAGAGAAAATTCATTTCAGATTTCAGAAGGTTTGTGGTTGTATTTTTCTGTTTCATAAGGAAAATAGAAGTAAGAGTATTTTATTTCTTGACATTTTTTTTAGTTTATTTTGTTAATTTATGACGCTAACAGCTGGCATGTATCTCCCAGCTGAAACAACAGAGCTATCTGACTATGACTTTGAATGGTTTACATTAAAATTCTGGTCATATTTTACAAATTGCTCCTTTAATGGACTAGAATATAAGACCATGTCTTTCTTTTTCTCTTTTTGGGGGGAGGGGTCTAATTTGGACAGCATTATACAAGGGTTAATCAAGTCTTGGCCCTTACTGGGGAAAATCCCCTTAATTTTGACTCAAAGTCATCGCTCTCCAACGCTCTCAGCCCCTGGCTCTTTACTTGAACTAAAACTTATCAGTGTAGTTTTACTAGGTCGCCCTGCAGTGTCATCCAAATATCTTAAAATATATTTTATGGGATTATTGATCACTTTTAAAGCATGAATTGGCCTGGCTCCAAGATGAACCCATTTCTCCCTCTGTGCATTAGCCAACAAGACACTTTTGACTTTCACAAGGTCTATTTTTAAGAAAAAGTGATGTGTGATGTGCCCAACAAGACTACTATAGCTACTGATGGGCTTCACTCAATGGAAAAAGCCCCACAGTGTCCACCCACACCAGTAGTTCGCACCGTGTCACCAGTCTCCTCCCCTTCAGTGTGCTCTCCATAGCGATTGTAAAGCTCCATGTCAGACAGAGCGCTCTCCAGTGCCTCCTCCTCGTAGTCAGTGTGATAGTCCGACTCCTCTGATGGAGGGAAGGAGCGGAGGACAGGAAGGAAAAGAAGCACATTGTGGGTGAATACGTTTGAACTTGTGGCGTGTAGGGAACAGGAAGAGGTGGCAAATGAGTGTGGGCGTGCAGGTGAATGAGTCAGAAAAGCAAAACTGTGCAACATTGTGAGAAGTCAAACAGGGCAGTTCGATAAGTGATGGATGACAAATAGGTTATAAATAGAAAGGAGGAGGAGAAGGAGAAAGACAACATTGGTTGCTGTATTAAGTTTCTGAATAAAATATGGAAACTGCTTCTAATATTAAATTTGCACAGCTCCTCTTTTCCATCAGTATGTTCAAACCTGCGTGTGTACAGTGTAACACATACAGTAATTGCTGAAATATATTTTGCAATCCATTTTCTCCTGTATATGAAACAGATTAATGTGCTAATAGAGTGACAGGAAAAAGAAAATCCATCTAAAAAGAAATAAGAGCAAATGCCGGAAAGACAAACGTGAAGGAGAGACAGTAACAGCATGTCTTCTCCCACACACTGTGTGTGCACGTGTGTGTGTCGGTAGTTTTACCATCCACCAGTGGAGGTTTGACGGGCTCGATGCGGGACACAATTTCCGCCAGGTCAGTGAAGGAAGCATTGGGACACGTAACCACCTGAAAGACACACACATACAGAGAGATCATTTTAATCTGTTAGTATAAGATAACTAACCAATCATGCTGAATCTGTGTCAGCTGCCAGGTTTCAACACCTTGTCTGTTACAATATCTAATGTATTCCTCCTTACATCAAGTGGTGAAAACATAAATAGCAGGCAGCATCTGGAGACGGGAGCTGATGTAATCATATTGTGAAAACTTCATGCAAAGGGATAACGCGTTACAAAATCTGCCACACAACATTTCCAGACTGACTGTCCCTTCTCCACTTTGTAAAATAGGATACAAAACATCATTTAAAAAGGAAACCAGGGAATCTATGAAGCAGATAATGTTTTGATTTTTTTTTTTTCCCACACTGGGTTGGTGTTTGTAAATTCAATATTCTTCAAGTGTGCAAAGTTTTTTGTTGGGGGCAAATAAGGCTATAGCCTCAGCTGTGGATGTTGTACATTTTGGTTCTTCAGTGGCCAGTTTTATCACATTTAACCATTTAATGATCTCTGAGTAGTAGTATTGTATTTTATATTAGACCCAATACAAAAAAATAAAAAGGATACTCGATAACACTGGAACAAGAAAGAATTATTCACAGGTAATGCTGTCGAAAATATCAAAATATTGATACATATATTTCTGCTGTTCTCTGCTATTAACCAAGAACAGATTATTATTACCTTTGTAATAATGGTAATATTTATTGTTTTGTTTTTTTTACAGCTTTGCTACTTTCGATACTATCAAAAACAGATATTGATTGTTTTACACATATTTAGAAAAAGTACTAAAGTATCGATCAACCTTAATGAGTAGACCTTCCAACTATTAGATGGTTATTATGAATATTAAAGAGTTGCACCCTACAGTTGCACCTAAAAATAGAAAGGCGCTCATTAACTGCCTATGTGGGATGTCCATTGTTTTAAAAATGTATTTATAAGACAGTCTTAAGCATCACAGTTTAAAATCTTCCTGTCTGGCTGTAGCTTCATCCTTCTCTCTGAAATTGTTCAGGTTTATCTGTTAGTTTGTTGCTTTGGTTCCTTTGTAACAACTCCTTTCAGCATCAACCCTGCTATTTTTTCCCTTCATCCTCCTTGTGCTGTTGCACAGACGGGAGGTAAATATCTCATCTTTCTTCATCATTCTGTCTCCTCCCTCGTTTCATTGGTCCTTTGTCTTTCTTTGACATTGCTGGGGGAAAAAATCTGGTGTTCGGTAAATCTGTTTCTCTGTACTTTAAGAGCAGGCTGATAGTTTTAATGTTATTGCTTTAACAGCAGTGCAGCCCAAGGCCTTAAACATGAGGCTGTTTATGAGGAAACACAGCTGACAGTGAGGATAGATTGTACAAACAATAACAACTGAGAGAAAATGTAATCAGTGTACATTACCCATTTGGTCGATTAAAGACTTGAAATTTCCGCCTTAAAATGTCTAAAAACCAATAGACTGTTGTTATATATTTTGATGAGTTGTGTACTTAACCCAAATGTTTACAAAAATGTTCAAACCCAGGAGAAATACATAATTTTATTGAAGGTAACTTGCCAAGAACTACAAATCGTGTTCTGTAAAACTGTAATGCAAAAATGATCTTTTAAGTTTAATTAACTATTATTTTACCATTTATTAATGATGTTTATTTTAAAGTGTTACCAAAGTGAGTTTTGATTCAATACTAGCTTTATCAATGTTTAAGGGGAGTTATTTTAATTTCTGAAGAAAAGCATTTGTTGAGAACTGATGATATTTTGAGTCATAAATGAAATGCATCAGTTTTGTGATGAGAATCTACAGGAGAATTGGACCCAGACTCTGTTGTTGCTCTGCACTGAACGCTCCCTAATGGCTTTCTTGTCATTTATCCTACAGCATCCCCATATGTTTCCCCCTCCCCCTTACTTACATTGTTCTTGCTTTGGGTGTTGTGGAACTCCTCCTGGTGTCTGTCTTTCAGCATTTTCTCCACCACTCCGCTGCGACTCCACACGTCAAACACAGTCTTTCCATGCTGGTATCCCACCTCCTGCATTACACACAGAAATGCTCACGTGTCAATATCATGCTGCTTTTTAAGACGCACCAGAAAATGAAAAAAAAAAAATCATTCAGAATATGTTGTGGGAATTTCTCTATTTGTCAATGAAATCAACATGAAAACAAGAACAAAATCAGAATCAAAAGACTACAACAACTTTCTCAAACTTACAGCAATCTCATCAAACTTGCCAAACTCCAGTGTCCGGTATCTGTCGATCGGAGGTCTGATGTACTCGCAGTAGTCACTGTTCTTCACAGACTCCAGCTGCCTAACGCAGCACACGTAGGCCAGCCGAGTCTGAATCTCTGCCATGTTCAACACCTGAGACCACAAGTATAGACATTATATGCACTTAAGTGAGAAACACCTCCAAAAATATCCTCATTGTTATTCATAGGATTCATTTACTTTAACATATCCTTGCACAGTCTGTTGTGCCTTTATTTTTAATCAATCCATTACCTTTACTTTCTCCGCTAGGGGGTTGAGGCGTTTCCATAGCAGCCACCAGCCGGAGAGCGAGTCACCGTAATTAGTGAGGTTGGTTTCATCACGGCTGCCCACATCAATAGCTATCACCACCTTGGCCCCCATGGAGCGAGCCACATCAGCTGGGAGAGGAGGAGGAGATGGAAACAAAGGTGGGAACAAAGAAGAGAGCTTTGAGATAATCATACAGAGTTGATAAAATAGTAAAAATTGCACTGAGAGTAAGTATTAAAACTGAAGACTCAGCGTAGCATACCTGGCAGGTTGTTGATGTAGCCTCCATCCATCAGCAGGTGTCCATCTTTGGGGTCACAGAGTGGAGGCAGATACCCAGACAGAGACATGCTGGCACGAACATACCGCCACAGAGAACCTCAAATGGCAAACAGGAAACTCTTTCAAGTTTTATGAATATCAAGCTGTATGTATTTAATAATTGCAAGCAACCAACCTAAGCCGAAAATTGACTTATCTCTTCAACCTCAGAAGTTTTTATTCGATTAGAGAGTCAACCTTAACTATTTACATGGACGATAAATAGTGGTAAGATACATTTACATGCCCCAAAGCATTTTAATCAAAATATTACTTTTGTGATTAAGTCCCACATTCTCATAAATTCAGCATTTGTCTTATTGACAAAGCAACAATAATCTTAATGGAATTTCAACATTCATGGGCAGTTTATGAGCTAAAGCCTCTCAAAGGAACTTCTGGTGGGTGACAGTAATCAACTATGGCAACAACAGACAAAATGATTATGAAAGTTGATATTTTATTATTGGAAGTGATACTTCTTCTATAGGATTTAAACCCAAATTATGTTTAACTCCAAGGGTCTTACAGTGGTGTTGTTACGTTATACATTCACCATGTTTCTGTCCCCCCTGGAAACTATTCATGGCCCTAAAGTTACCCACATGTGAGGTAAACATTTGTAGAAAGACTACATTTATTCCAACCAGAGAGACTCAATCAGATTAAGCGTTTACATAGTGTAAACGCAGCTAATGAGACTAATGAAAGGGTAACTTCAAAGATGATGACAGCAGTGGCAGAAATCTCAGAGGGAGATTAAGCAGAGGCTATCTGTATGAGCAGCTAGGTAGGAAAACTTATTTCGGTGAACCGACACTAACAAGAACAAAGGATTCTTCAAATTGTAAGAAAAAAAACATCCTACCATCAGTGTGTACTCTCATGGCTGAGGCAGTGATATCAGTTGTGATATTGAAATACGGGATCCAAAGGTCCTGCATACACAAAAAGTTACATTGAAACATATAACATTATAGGCTCACATCAGAAACACATTTAATTCTGAATGATCTTCTGCTAAAATGAATTGATTGTCATGTATGTGCTCTCTTCTTAACCCCTATGTCACTAAAAGGTTAAGTAACCTCCTCTCCCTCACCTCAATCTGCTTGCTCTTGAAGACGTTGCTGATGCCGGAGTTGAAAGAAGCGCCGGAGAACATGGAGGTGACCGGGTACGTCAAATCCAGAACCTTCTTAAACACTGAAGTCATTTCCTGTAGAGGAAGCCAGAGAAGATAAAGGTTGAATGGATCTTGCAGTCGTGTAGAGGAAAATAAGTTGTTTTCTCCATTACAAAGAAGAATTCATCTCTCAAAATGTAAGTTTTATCTTGTTTTGCCTTCCTCCTGGTCCTAATAATTTGAAAAATGATTTCATTTTAAAGCATCCTCAACTCTATCCTTCAATAGAGTAACTTGCCCTGTTCTGACTTTATTAAAAAAAACAATTTTAATACCACAGTGGTTCTTTTGGTTTGAAAAAAGATGCAGCAGCCAAGTCAGCTGTTTTTTGACTGAAGGTTCAGACCCAAGGACAGAGCCAGAGGAAGAGGGGCTGGACACATAACACATGCCCGGCCTGCAGATCTGGACACTGAGCACGTGTGTCAAATTAGCCATCATGGCGAACAGAGTTAAGACATAATGCTCCGGCCACAGTTATCTGCGATACAGGATATAAAAAAGGTTCTTAATGTGCAAACCATCCAGGGCTGTATCAGCAAAACTAACCCATTACTTTTGATGGTTAATTCTATCAAAAGTAGAATGGGGGTCTCAACTTCATTGAAATTTCAGAAAGTGCTGTTAAAGAGTCACCTTCACAAGGACAGACTCGCAAGCGGAAAATTGGAACCACTTAAAGTGGAAGAGGAGCTGTTGAAATGGAAGCTTCTCTTCCACAAAACAGAAAAATGTTTTTCTACTAAATCATCCCAAATGAACAATTTTAGACCCTGTCACAAGTGTGAAAATGGTTTCAAATTAATAATAATAATTAATACTTATTTCTATTTTATCACCCCCCCATCTTTCTACATTTATTTCCTGCCACCTTTATATTGTCCCGTGTCTAATGAAAGGAAAAATGCAACCCAAGACACTTACCTGAGTTATAATAGTGGGGAAAGGGGACATGAATTTGTCTTTCGATGCAGTGGGATAACATTTGAACTTCCGATTTGATATCAATTTGACCAGAATATAACTGGTTATAAAAATGGCTTGATTTTAAGTATAGTGTCATTGTTGTTTTGATTCTCACCATTGCCCATTCTCTGGCCCTCATTCTCATTCGGCTGTAGCTACGGTCCTCAGCATATAGTGCCCCCATCAGGGAACCAATGGAGGTGCCACCAATGAGGTCCACTGGGATGCCAGCCTCACGGATAGCCCGCATTACCCCTACCTGGGAGCAGCCCCTGAACAGGAGGTGGTAAAGGTTACATATTGTATAAAGAGAGTTGTTAGAAAGCAGTCTTTGAGCTGTATAAATACTGTCAGGACTTAGTAACATTGTGGTGTCAACTATACAGTGACCGCCCGCAGCCACGCCCCCCCCCCCCCCCGAACAGCCATGATTGCGAAAACACAGACAGAGCTGAGGCGAAAAATACAGTGGATGGTGCCTGCTCAGGCATGTGAGAGCTGACCAATCAGAGCAGACTGAGCTTTTTGGGAGGGGGAAGTTAAAAAAGCAAACTAAAACGGAGCATTCAGATAAAGAAGGAATAAAGGCGCTGCAGCAATGAACAGTACAACAAAAATAATGTGTTTTTTGAACATTAAAGCATATAAACATTTTCTTGCGAACAATGTAAAAGTATGAACCTGAAAATTAGCATAATATGGAACTTTTTTACAGTACTAGATTACAGTACAATATAACGTGAACTTTCAGAATAACAATTTGGGGTAAAGACACTGGGGCAGCGTTACCTGGCCCCTCCTCCTCCCAGGATAATGGCAATAGCATTGCCCGTGAGGACACGAGCCAAGCGGGAGAAGTCTGAGTGGCGGTCTGCTGGCTTCTCGAACACACGCTGATACAGCTCCAACTGGAAATAAAAGAAGGGAAAATGACTGTAATGAAAGCAGAAAGAGTATTTGAGATGGTGAAAGGAGGATAAAAACATGAGTGGATGAGAAATTAAAGACTAAGAGGGGAACAGCCTGAAGGGGATAAAGGGACATGCTTCAATCTGCAGATGAGAAATTAGAATAAACTGACACTCCAGTCGTGTTTTCCAGTCCTACCAGTTTGGGCAGGCTCCTCTTTGAGAAGACCCTTCGGGGACAAGAGAGGTGGAGGTGTCTGGAGATCCAGCTTCGCATGTTGAGCCAGTCCACAGTTCCTTTGGGCGGGGGGCCGTCTTCTCTGTGCAGCAGCACCAGCTGCTTCTGGGCGCGCACTGCACTTCCTTCCAACATGCGCTCCAGCTAGAGGGAAGCCATCAAACACAGATGTGTTTGAACATTTTATACACCTCTGTTTCTTCAGAGTGGCTCCTGTTGATGCCTGTGCAGAATTTTGAGTGCTTGCCCAGAAAAATACTGCAAACTTGTGACAAGTAGAGAGTACACAAGGTTTAAGTGAGCACAATATCGGCATGTGTACAGGTGTGTGATCGCAATTTCTTGGTTGTGTTTGGGAATAATTTCAGGTGTGTTTTCAGGGGCAAATCAAGGATCAATTTTCTTTGAAATACACCATTATGTGTATTCTATGTGTGCTCTGAAAGATAAAATCAACCCAGAGCAATGACTCATTCTGAGCAAATATTGATCTATTTCTCCCACCATCTCCTGTTAAATGGGGATACATACCTTACTTTTCTCTGTGCCCATTTTTCCCCTTTGAAAGCAATTACCTTTCCTTCATCAGCTGTATGAGCGCTTCCTCTCTCACTCACCCCACCTCTCTTTCACAACATCCATCCACCCTTTGCTCATTTCTCCTGCATGCCCAAGGGTAAAATACAAACCTTTCACAGCCGTTGCGACCATTAAGTTGGTTAAAGCGCTGGGTGTAACCATGATTCAAGAGCATAACGATCAGCATCAAATCAGACTCTACCAAGACCTCTGCCTGGTGACACACCTCCAGAGCTCAGTTAATAATAATTGGGGTGGTGATTTCTCTGGAGAGAAATCCTAACAGTTTAATCAGAACTGGTCAGCTGTAACACGGACCATTAACCCAGCCCAAAGATGGAGCACAAAATTAATTTATTTGTCAAAAAAAATGTTTTTTTTAAATTAACCTAGTCAGAAAGTGATTCTGAATATATGAAATGTAAAAATGCCAAAATACACTGGAGTGGGGCCTAAAGAAATGTATCATACAATAATGGAAGACATTCGCTGCTTTCCGTTGTTTTACATAATTGTAAATTGATTGTAAAAACTGGATTCCTACACTCTTGGCAACTGATTCTACCCTCACCTCTCCAACAGCCGGGTCCTGCTCTCCCAGTCCCACGATTATGATGCAGTCGGCCTGACGGATGCACCGCTGAGTCCACGGGGTCAGTGTGTAGTCGGTCTGGTAAAGAACTATGCGATGGATGTCTTCCTGTTGGCCCAGCCAGCTGGACAGACGGTACTCATGGACACTGAGGAGGAGAGGAGTCCATTAATGACGGGCAGCATTGTCTAGCTGGCAGCACACAGTAGATCCATTTCTCCTGTTGCGCCAAGAAAGCATACTTGAACTGAATTTAATGAGTGAGTCAGAAACACGGAAAGCCCAAATAAAAAAATTAAACAGCCCAACCGGTAGAATGACCGAGGAGAAGCTCAAGACAATCTAATTTATTTGGGGGGCGGTAGCGCAAATTCTCAGGCTGCCACAAAACACACCTGTCTAGTGCTGCAGCTCCAAGTCGCTGTTTAATGATATCACTGGTCAGCAGAAGAGTGGGACCTGCATGTAAAAGAGACACAGCAATTACAGTCAATATGTCACGACACATAGCTTAATGTAGCTTCCTTGACTGTTCTAGATAGACTTTTTAATCACATTATTTTTTAGTCAAACATTCACCACTTTGTTGAGAATTTATAGGAGTTCTTGGTCAAAATAGTACAATAAACCACACATTCACACATGCTTGGACTGTGACCCTCTTACTGCCAGTTACAGCCTTAAATGCTCTTGTTAGAAGAATTTTACACACAGCTAGACTAGATTGTGTGTAAGTAGTAGCAGTAGGGTAGCCAGATGTTAAACAGGATCTAGACATCTACACACACATATATATGTATTTTTTTGTCTTACCTATTGCGATGAGCGCATGCTGCAGCTCCAGGGTGAAGGTAGTGAGAGGTACCTCTTCTGATACAGGCAGGACTGTCACAGTGGAGAGGTTGGACGCTTGGTTCCCTGCGTCCCACTTACTGCCAGAGGTGTGGAGAGCCAAACTGCGAGCTGGAGACATGCATACATATTAGTAAATATCCATTTCAACAATAAATTGAGACAAAAACCAACACAAGTGAGGCAACCCTGAACAGCAGGGGGATGCACACACCTGTCAGAGGACCGTTGACCTGCTGGAGGATCTTCTGTCCCAGTAGGTGGATCAACCTGGTGACAACCTGAGAGGCACAAACATTTTAAAAAAGGGACTCTGTGTTACTAATCAGTAGGGCTTGGGCGCCTCATGGAGGTAACTGACATCGATTAAGGTCGATTTTGGGTCATGGTGTCCCTATGAAGTGCAAAGCATGGATTAAACGCAGGAGTATGAACCGGCCTTACAGCCGAGAACAAGCTGCTGCTAAAAAACTCTGCACGCAATCAACTGAAGTGTGGGAGTATTTTAGACAGAGAGCTCTGCAAATTGGAAATGGCTTATCGCAGCAGTGCAACTTCTCTGCATGGACACTTGAGGCAAAAGCATCTCGGAGTGTTTGTCAAGACAGCAGTGACAGAAAGACGGCACCATTCTGTTCCCTTTTCATCTCGACCCAAGCATGATATATTAGGATTACCAACACGAGGAATTTGTTTCTGTCAGTAGTAGTCACTTAAAATTGATTTTCTAAATGTTTTTTCATCACCCACATGTTAAAATAAATGAAATACTGCTGCTGTTTATTGTAATGTTTCACCATGTGTCATCTTTTTTTTCGGCTTTTTTATATTTTCTGTTAACTCAAAAGTTTGAATGAGAAACTGCTTTGTTGCAGTCTGTACCTAGACTTCTGACCTAATGGTTGAAACATGTTGGCTTTTTTTTTCTCATTTGGAGAGCCTGTAGTCCCTATTTAATACCAAGTCCTATATATGCCCAACGTAAGCAAATGAGACCAACAAAGAGAACATTGGCCATTTCCTAATAATTATGTTTTAATAATTATAACTTAATGTAGTTATTCCTAATTCCTCTCACCAGGTGGGATTCTGGCCTATCAAGGCTTGATAAGTCATAAAATTAAAATTAAATTTTTCATGGCAGAGTGCTGAGGATGAATTAAAGAGTCTCAAAGCTTGAGGAAGGATGCTGCTATGCAGTCTGGTGGTATGGCACTAAAAAAAAAGGTTTACTTTGTTTTGCTTCACCCACAGGGGCCGCCAGAATCAACAAAGTTCTTTGTAGCTGTTTTGAGTAAAATTGTTTGTGTTTAAGAGAAAATTATATGATGAATAAAATATAGAAATATTAATAAAACAAGCTATTGATATTTAATTAAGTGAAAAAAAAATTAAGAATGATCAATAAATTAGTTGTCAGGTTAATTGAAAAAAGAATGATTAGATTAATTGACAAAAAAAAATATTGTTAGGTGCAGCCCTAATCATCAGACAGACCCTACTGAAGCAATGCTTACTGAAAATGATTTAACATTCATAATGTAAAAAAAAAAAAAAGGTAAAAGAGAGAAAGGCAAATCATTTTTGGAACCTTTTACCCACTTTATGTCCATCTGATGATCAATAATTTAAACGCTCATTATCAGTGGCTACGTTCAATCAACTTTGTTTTTTAAAGCTGACTTTGGAAAATCACGAAACATATGCTGTGTCCACAAAAAACAAATTGTGTTCTGACATCTCTTCACCCTACCTGTGGGAACTTCCTCTTGATGGAGCTGAGAGCTCCCTCTGGTAACTTGGCCAGCTCAGAGTCTCGTACAGCGTGCACTGTGGTGGCTCTGTTCTGATGGGTCAGAGCCTCCACCTGCACAGAAACAAAGGACAAAGCACATTGTTTACTATGTTGGAAAACATAAAGGTCAGTCACAAGTAAAAGCAAACATGTTTAATCATTTCTGAACATTACAACAAATACTATAATATACTACCAAATAAATATTCACATTATCACTTCAGGATATACTTTATGTAAAACTGTATGTATGCAACTTTAGTTTTTAATCAGTTTTAAGACAGTTGACCCTTCTACTGTTACTTCCATGAATTTAATATAAATAAGATCTCTCCATCTGAGTTGACGTCAACAGAGACACACTAAATATGTCTCTGAATGTGAACTGTAACAATTTTATTCCCACCGTCACCAACAGCTTCCCTCCTCCAGGTAACAGTAACCATAGCATCCATCAACCTGGGTATTATTAGAAGCATCGTGGCAGAGAACAGCCACACCAGCCAATGGGAAAACTGGGTGAAGTGTAACAAAGTGACTTTGCTTTACGTAGTTGAGGAAGAAAAATAAACTTCCTGGCATTAGTATCCATTTTTACATGTTAATCCATGAAGGACAACACAACAAATGTATGCAAACACTTTCTATATTGTTGGTAAATGTATTGATATAACTGAATATACGTTTCTTGTGTGTTTGAAGTTTTCTCAAAAAGAGACCGAGACAAAGTGTTTTTCATGATGTATGTATGCATAAATGAATACGAGTACATTTGAATTGTGACAAAGTTTAAAATGTGTGGGTTTAATAGAACACGTTTGTTGTTTGGATACAGTGCATAAAGATAAAGATTTTTTTTCTATGCAAATTTCAGCTTGGCTGCAGTTAAAGTTAGTTACCTTTTCTCTCTAAATATTCAGAAAACGTCTTTGGTTGATTTTTATTTACTGGCAGTGATAGTAGTCTTAGGGTCATGCATTCTGACAGCCACTGTTTTCTCAATCGTACATACTGACAGTGAATATGTTATGAATGTGATGATTAACTACTGTTAATGACAAACTGTTTTCCTTCTGCATATTGGAGACTGCACATTTTTCATAGGATTTAAAGAAAAACTCATAACTGTTTATCCTGGTGTACTGTCATTAATATTTATGAGGATACTAGAAGTGAAAAAATGTTTTAACATAATTAACACATTCAGAGTTTTCACCATTCTATCCACCATCTGTCTTTTTCCCATCCATGACGATCCTTACCACTCCAATCAGGTCCCCACGTCCGTACTCTCCTATCAGCTCCTTCTTGCCATCCTCCTTCATGATTACGGAGCGCAGTCGGCCACTCAGAACAATAAAAGTACTGTCTGACTTCTCTCCCTGCCTGAAAAATATACAGATAACTTCAACTCATTGCAAATAAGCAAACAAGCTTGTGAGCAAATTTAAGAATGTAGCTGCCTCCATTGTTGACATGAATTCAGTTAAGTTGACCTTGTTTTCTGATGACAATATACAAGGTTATCAGTAGATTACCTGTAGACCGCCCTGCCAGCTTCGACAGCCATCCAGTCGAGAGCAAAATCAATCTGTCGGACGAAAGATGACATCCTCTTCACCACTGTGTGAGCCACATTCAGCACAACCTTTGGCTCCACGCGCATTATCCTGAGGAACGGACAAAAAACATTATTAAGGCTAAATGTGACAAATGATAATAATCAGCATAAATTAAGGTTTTACAGCTTGTATATCTGTTAAACAGTTTGGCTATTAGCCGTCAAGCTCCACTGTGTCTTTACGTGACTGCTCTCTGTCTTTGTAAGGCAGTGCAAAAAACTAAATACAGTATGATTTGAGTGCCTATTTCTATATTGATAGGTTTGTTCATGTGTGTCCATGTGACTGACTCATAGAAGTGGGTTTTGGAAATGGAGAGGAAGCTGCAGTCTCGCTGGGCTCGGACAGTGAATATGAGGGGCTCTCCGGTAAGGACGGCAAGTTGACCGACAAGCTCTCCGGGGTGCGTCACAAACAGACGTGTCTCTTCTTCTCGGTCAATCATCCTCTGGTAAACGTGGAGGAGGCCAGAAATCACAAACTGGATGCTCACCTCCTGAAGCACCAAGGGAAGAAGAGAAGGGTACAAATTTGACGGTCTGAATGTGAAGACTAAGATACAGGTTTGCTATTAGACATGAATATCACAATAATTATCACAGCATTAGTTCATCATTGCTATGTTTTGAATTGTATTAATGTATTACAAAATCCTACTTTATCATTCTATGTAATTTGTTGAAAATTAGATTTACTTTGATTGGATGATGATACTATCCCCACCCTATGAACAAAAATATCACTTGGAGGACAGGAGCTGCAGTCAAACAAAACTTGTCTGCTACAATACAATAACTGAATGCAGTTAAAGTGCTCTTGTTAAAAAGGAAGCCACCACAGAGCACGTTTAACACATAAATGACTAAAGGGCTCTACCACTGAGCCTAGTCATGCATTGCCTCTGCACCCCTCCATGGGTGGAAAAAGACGAGTGAAAACCGAGACACCTCTCCATTAAATCTTCAGTGTCAAGAGACAGAAAGAAGGTTGTAACTGCTTTGTAGCTTTTTTTTTTCACCTGGTCTCCTTGACGAGCCACCACAGAACCAGCTTTGACTTGATGGAGGGTCACTCTGCCCTCAAGCAGAGTGGGATCCTGCAACAGAAATAAAAATAGGCTTGTCTGAAAAATATTCAGAATTACTGCTTATTTATACCATCAAAACAAGACACCGAGCTCTCTGAATGAATCAGGCCTGTCACCCTCATCAATCCAAAATCAGAGAGCAGAATTTTCCCACGTTGCATAATATTTGTGCAATATTAGTATTTGTTTTGAAAGATGATGTAACCCCTAAAATATTTTTGCCCTCACCTGCAGCTGGATGATTCCCAGCAGGTCCCTCTTAGCAGCCTGGAGGATTGTGCTGCTCTTACTGAGGTTGATGGCATCAGAGTGCCCCCCGCAGTCTGTGTAGTGAAACACTTCAGAGGGCGTGTGCTGCATAGTCACACTCTTCTTCTGACTGGGCTAAAAAGACAAATATAAGAGGGTGACTGAGGAGGGAGAGCAAGACGAGAATAGCAGCAGAAGACGCACTGGAAACTGGGATATGGTGTTGCATAAGAGGTGACATGGCAGGAGAGTCTTACTCTATGAGTGACGGGACTGGATGGAGCCTCATCTATAGTGACTCGAGCTCGTTCACAAACCATGTTCAGGTCATTACCTGCAACTCAGGACAAAAGGAGGAGGATTATGAGTTTTAGGTATGTCTGTGTTCGGTTTCTATGTGTGTGTCCTTGCTTTCAGATCAGTGACTGCGATAAGTCTGTGCAGGAAATTAATACAGACATATGCCATTTGGTGATCGCTTATGTCCAAGACCCACCTGCGCAATCGGTGGGCATCGAGATGGATCGCTGCTTCCTGTAGCTATTCGGAGGACTGTCCTTCACACCATCTGTTTATTGTAAAGTGAAGCACCAGAACTGGATCAGTCTCAACACAACACAGGGTGCAATCTTATATATGTGTGTGTGTGTTTAGAATAATGTGTGTGTGTTTAGAATAATGTGTGTGAGCGTGTGACCTGTCTCTGTGGGGCTCTCCGTGGTCCCAGCGGGTAACTCGTCCTGGAAGTGCAAACGACGAGGCGTCTTCCCAGAATTCGCCTCTCCCATCACACTGTTTATATTGGACAGGGGCACTGCCTGACTCTCCTGTCAGTGAAGCAAGAAAACAATGTTCAATTAGTGACCATGAAAACGTTTTATTCATTATAGATTTAAAGCACAGGAAAATGAACACATTAGATAGACAGAAATCCCAGAAATTAGAAATAACAGTGAAATATCCAGTGTTTGCCAGTAGAGCACTGCAAAAACACTGAAGGTAGAGACATTTGGTGGTCACTTTATAATTGAATTAAATTGTATTGGATTTACTTGTTTGCTGAGATCATTTAGAGACTTATCACGACTACAACAATCAATACAAATATCATTAAAGCCTTCAGAAATTTTCTTTCGGTTATTATAAAGTCAGAGGTTAAAGGTTACAGCCCTCCCTCTTTTCTGTGGAGGGGTTGAAAATCCTTTTTACTCATTTTCACTGAGCTTTATGAAGGACCGAGTTATGATACTGTGCTTAATGTTGTGTGAAATTAGCTTGCATGTGTGAGACCGAGTGTGTATGTGCTTTTTTCTCCTTGTTTGTGTACAAATGCATCACCAGCGGTGCTCTGTGTGAGTGTGTGCACACACACACACAAATATGCGTGCGCTAATTAATTTCCCTCCTACCGGATTGAAGAGCTCAGTGGTTAGGCCCAGATAGTTATGTAACGCCAAGAAGGTGACTCTTTGGAGGCGCACCATGATTATCTGCAACACACACAAAAACAGATACTGAGGTAAACAGAGCAGAACATATTATACATCAGATTGTGGTTATACCCAAATTAGATAAAAATGATTACATTTTCTTTTATAATGAGGTGTTCCAGACAATGGAACACTACATACTGTATATTTACTGAGAGACAATCTGTTACCTGGATGACGCGAACAAGTGTCTCTGGGTATTTCTTAAACACAGACTCAAAGGCTGATGCAGGTAAACGTAAGATGGTGGAGCGAGTTGCAGCCCGTGCCAGTACAGTCTTATATGGAGCTGGATAACCCTGGCAAAGGCCGGAGAAAACAGTTAGAAAAGACAGAGCAAAGACAGAGTTAGTAGTCACTAAAACCTCATATACATTTAAATTTGTACATGTACATTTCTTCAAGGCATTCTTGCCTCTTGATTTTATTAAATAAACTGTTATTCCAAGCTTTGATTTCTTGATTTTTGTTTGTGTGTGTGTGTGTGTGTGTGTGTGTGTCTGTTTTAAGTCATTTTCAATCACTTTTTAACAAAAGCAATATTAGTGATGAAAAAAAAGATAAGAAGTTGGGGTTTTTTTTCAAGAATTTTCATGAACCATGAAACTGAAGATGCAGACACATTCCTCCTGACCATTATAGGAACCCTAAAATATGCAGCTTTAAGTGAAGAAGTTTAACTTGGACAGAGTAACAAAAAAAACAGTACGAGTGTGGCAACACAGGAAATGAAAACAAAACAGAACATGCCACTCGACTAAAAAACAAACAACTAATCACTTGACACACAGGGATATGAGGCTAATGGCTAAACAAATTGAGCTCAACTGGAAGTACAAAAATAATTGCTTCTATACGAGACAGGATTGTGTGGAAATATGAACAGAGGAGAGGAGACAGAGAACTGAGACACAAACAGGTCAAAGGGCAAAAGAGGACAAAAGCAGAAGAGTTAGTCTGATGTGCAGATGGAGAAGAAATAAAAAGCTCACAGTGATGATGTCCAGAATACTGAGCAGACTGTGGACGCTGTCCCCTGGGTGCACGTCCTTCACCACTGGTTCTGTACCATCCTAAAAAACAGGAAAACACAAATAGAAGAAATGACGCCGACAACAGTCATCATTCAACCTTGACTGTGAAGCCACATGAAGTCAACTTTGGAATCACACTCACAATTTGTACATAATTGACAGAAGCCAGCAGCAGACAAGAAAACAAATTTAAAGACAGACAAGGGTTTGTAAGGCCATAATTATTCTTCAGCAGACTGCATCAAGATAAATGTTGTACTGCTGCCCTCTTCTGTTCAGAAGTGTGCATATGCCCTTTCTTCCCACTTTATTAAAATGAAGTTTCACCAGCATTAATGAACCAAGGAGCCATCACTGATGTCCTGTCCCAGTGTTGGAATCATGTATCAATAAAACTTGATGTCTTGATATTACACATATCATTGTCAGTTTATCACTCAACATGAGCCGTGTAGATATAATATTTAAGTGTTTCTGTTTGATATATTTGTAAACTAACAATGAATCAAATGGCTGTGTGTGATATGAAGGGTGGATTATTCATAAAAGTGCACTGGTATGGATGACTGAAACTAAAAACTATATTAAAAATACATTTAGGCATTAATTAAGTTATAAAATGTGACTTAAATTGATATTTCTGTTTTAATTTTCTAACGGCAACTAATGTTACAGCAGTTAGCGGTTACTTAAGCAACAAGTAAATGTATCTCTCCGTCAGGAGAGATTGTAAATCAGTTTCAGGAAGAGACACCGGAGGAACATCTGAAGGAAAACCAGAAAATATTTTCTCAATAAAATATGATCTAGATCAGAGTCCTGGTAAATCCCTTCGGTGAGTCTGACACCGTCAGATGTAATTTTTTTATGTTGTTGTTGGTTTTTTGTCCCGAGACTGTACCGCCTAGTTCCACCCTACAGTGCTGTGAATGTTTTTGAATGACTGCCCCCTCGTTTGCATAATGTTTTAGAGATGCATAAAGAAATATAAAAATCAAATATAAAAATCAAATTATTAAAAATGTTTAAATGCTTTTGGAAATAAATGGTGTGAAATCTACAAAAGGAAATTATTTATTTTTTTAAACTACAGAAATAAATCAATCAATCAGAAAATGAATAAATTAAAAAATAAAATATAACACAAATTGGGAAAGTAAGTAAGTAAATTAATTTATACAACGGCACATAAATACAGAAACAAATTAAAACAGAAATACCGATATAGGTCATATTTTATAAATGTATTAATGCCAGTATTTATTTTTCATTTTTTAAATCATTTTCAGTGCATTTAATGGAATATTAATTCATTTACTGAGCCATTTATTTATTTATGATCTTGGCAGTTTCAGTCCTCCATAGACAAGAACCACTATGAGACAAAACCAAGTTGAGGTTTTCTTTCTGAAAAGATGATAAACTGAAAATCGACATGCTATCTACGTACATTCTCCTGGATGCAGAGCTCGAGTTGTCCATCTTGGACCACGTAGATGCTATCGTCATCATCTCCTGGCCTGAACAGGCCCTCACCCTCCTGCAGCTCAATCAACACCATGTGGCGGCACAGCTCTAGAAACAGGGGCTTGTCAAAATGACCCAAGACCCTAGAACAAGTTGCAGAACATATGCATTATGAAAACAAATGGGAGAAACAACGGGAGATGTTAAAGTTGAATATCTATCTACCTGACATTCTTCAGCATATAAAGGACCTCAGAGGGCAGGTTTGAGCTCTGCACATCAAATTCTGTTAGGTCAGCCTCCAGCAGGGAGGGCGGAGGTTCCTTGGGCTGCAGGGTGGGAGGATCTTTACGGATCCTAAGGATTCTGTTGACAGGAGCACAACAATATTTTACAAATTCCTGTAATCAAGCCACTCAACAAGGTTCAAAACAAATCTGATGAATTGTATAACTTGTACACACAGAATTAAAAATGTTTTAATGGAGCATACTTGCGAGCTATGCTTAGAACTTTGGTTCTTTTGCGTATGCGCTGTGGTTGCTTTGATACTGAGGTAGAGGTGGGAGGAGGAATGGAGGACAGCGTCTGGACCTTAGAAACAAAACACATTCAAGATTTAAATGTTTGGTTTTGTTTATACATATTTTCTGTATAGACACAAATGGAGACATGATTAATGCAGATAGGTGGAGTGTTTTAAAATTGCTTGATTAAATTATTAATATTATCAAGCAGACCTGCATTCATTTTCTGTCTTATGGTATGAGAGTACATTACAATAAGTGACTGGAGCTTAAGTGGATTGCTGGTGGAGCACTTTTCATACAGTGGTACAACAAAACATTCAGTTTGATGCAGGTGAATATGTATAAATTAGAAAGTGACACAGCATCATTTTTGTGTTAACTTTGTATAATATTTACCTAATTTATATTATTGAGATAAATCTATCAGACTGTAAAAAATACTAAAAATGTGTATGATTGTGAGACAGAAACAGAGAAAACCTTTCGCATTATCTTCCTTCCATAGAAGAGCACTTTGTCTCGTTTTCTGAAGCGATAGTGAGGCACACCAGGCTGTTGTTCACCTGATCAGAGAGAGAAAGTATCGAGAAACAAAATGCATATAAGGCCGTGTTAAGGCCACATTCTGAAGAAGGCTGAACAGAAAACATAGACTTCCCCAAAGAGCCTCATCATTAGAGAGAAAAAGTGTGTTAAGCCATTAGAATAAGAATGAATTTTAGGAAGGAGAACTTACGGGAAAGCTTGAATCGCCTGTAAAGGAAGAGCACCACAATCCCAATCAGAGAGACTGCGACTGCAGCTCCAATCAGTACACCTGTGAGCTAGATGACAGACAAGAGCATTACAACAATAGTATTGTCACGTGAGAAGGCATTGCAGTGTAGCTGCAGGGTATATTGCTGCCTGTTTAGTAACATTATCCTTCAAAGTCCAAAGTTGCGTCCCAGTTAAATCCCACACACTATTTCTAAGCAGGTTAAGTATGAGGTGTGTTTACACTGCAAAGAGATTAAAGAAATAGAGGAGCTGCTCACTGCAGGCTGTTTTTAACAAACTGTGGACAGTTGAGAAATAATTCAAGGAACCAATAAGAATTAAATAGTTGATCAAATATTTTGCTGTCTGTTTGTGACGTTTGCCAGGCGGTGACCTTCCAAAGACACACAGAATAGTTTTGATTTCTTGTATACAAACTGAAAGTAAAAGTAAGGCATGAAGATTAGTTCATGATATATACTGAAAACAAAAAGCATGGTGTATGGCCTCGGGACAATTTCATTACTTCTTCACTGAAATGACAAGTGCAAACATGCTTGACTGAAGTTCAAAACCACAGTTTATATCTCTTATTTATATGTAAAGATGCAAGCCTTTACATGTCTTATCTCTATACTATGACAGAATAATAATCTGAATGGGAAAAAAGTTTAAACGTAGTTGCAATAAAATAAAATGAAACTTGGTTTTGACAGTCATCAGTTATCATGTGTGGAGTTGAGCGTAATGAACTCAGTGACCCGTCGGTCTCAATCATAGTAATCACAGACTGGAGGGGTGGATTTAATGCACTATATTCATCAGTGGAAAATGGAACAAAAAGGAGCCCAAATTATCACAACCAGCCCAAAACCAGTTTTACCCATCCAATTACATTGTATGCAGGGCAGTGCTCTCCTTGCTTGTTGAAATGAATTTAAATGTCATACCATGGTGGTCTGCATCCTCTCCTCCACAAACTGTTGCACTCGTGCTCTGATGTCACTTTTGCTGTTCATCAGCACCTAAAAACACATGTTAGTTTAGCACAGTCTCTACTGACTGCCCATAAAATTGTCAACTTCAAAATAAAGTCAACCCTGATATGCCAGTTGTTCACACATGTTGTAAGAGAAATAGCGATGCTTACTGCATTGGCCAGTTTGCAGAACTCTCCATCATCCTCTCCTTGGCAGTTCATCCTGTAAGGCAAGAACCAGATGGTGAAATCTGGCTAAAATCGCTACAGAGACAGTTAACTAGCGGTATGTGCGAGGAGCTTACATTTTTCATGGAGGGCTCACCAGTTGTTGGGAGAAAGGGAAACTATGAAAAGAGGAAGGTGGATTTGTGAATTATCAGCATGTTTCGCTACTCATCCTCATCAGCTGACTGCGTGTTAACAAGGAAACGACAAACTAATGTAATTGCAACAAAGCAACTGGCTGCTGACAATGATTTCAAGTTGCTGATTAATAGCATCAGCGTTAGCTCTAGCTTGAGGTTAGCTAGAACAACACTATCTAGCAGCTGACTGACTAACGTTACCCGCCTTGCTAGTAATTACAACCAAAGTCAACTTCACATCCAAGCATTATCACATTCTCAGTGGACAGAAAGCAATAGCCTTACTTTTCGGGGGTTTCCGCTGTGTTGCTTCAAGCTAGTAACATTTCCAAAAAGACGATGGAGTTAGCAGGTAGCTAACAAAGTTTTCTCTGTGCTGTCACTTGCTTAGCCCCGCCCACGTTTCTTTGTCCACCAATAGAGATTTTGATATGTGCTGTTGCCTTGGTACCGTTCAGAGCCCTTGTCCAATCAGGAACGGAGAAGACACATCCTAGTCTTCCTGTTTACAGCACAAAAGGAAGACATTTCCCACCACCTGATTATTTCTATTTTATGCTACTTTATACTACATTTCAGGCAAATATTGTACTTTTTACTCCACTACAGCTATTTTACAGCTGTATTTAATAGTTACCTTGTAGATTGAGATTTTAAAAACCATGATTCATTGTTTTACAATAAAATAAAAAACCTAATAGTATGTAAAGTAGTTAAAATTAGTAGATGTTAATATCACCTTACCTTTTAAATGTTGGTATCTTTGATGCTTCACTGATAATAATCCAATAAAAGTGTAATATAGGGTATACCTAATAATAAAAAAGACTAACAGGGGTAATGAGTATAATAATGAGTACTTTTATCAGAATTACCATCATGTATAACTTAATTCATTACTCTATTTGAACCAGTTAAATATGGAGATGATGGCAGCGAGTCATAGGTCTTGAACGGAGCAAATCAACAAATTTATTAGGTCATGACGAAAACTCTGTTATCATCCAGGAAAATAAATTATCATCACTGATGATGCTTACTGATGACAACCTTTTTAATAGGACGAATTGAATGGTTGTGAAGTAAAACTACACTTACATGTACTTATTTTCACTTTAATGATGCAGACCATTACAAGCTCACCCAATATTCATACAATCAACACCAGCAAAATGTTTTCACACAGCATTTAATATCAAAATATTTTCTGTCTTCCTTCTGTTAAATTAAATGTATGTCAAAGTTAAACATGACTGTCTGAGTCTCTCCTTGGATACATACCTGTACAGTTAAGAGGACGGACTGGGGAAAGTGATGTAAAGTGGTGTCAACCAAATTCAAGAGAACATTTTTTCCTAAAATGATCATTTAAAGGTACTTTAACAGGTTTAAAGTCTGACTTATCTACAGCAAACACCATCTGTTTTTTTATATTTACATTAATAACTTTCTGAACATGTAAAATAATATTTGATTTAAAGATGCATCTGATTTTTTGTCAGAATGTGATTAATAAATTGCAATCGACTAAATGCTCAGACACAATACAAGCATGCCCAATTAGACACAACATAAATATTCTCTGAGATTAACAGTGCTTTTTCTCACTATAGCAGGGGCTGAATAAGAAATCCAAGTAGTACAACCACAGCATACAATACATTATATACAGTCTCTACAAATGCAACCTTTAAGCAACTTTAAAGTAACAGTTGGCAATTTTTGGAATATTGGAATCCAATTCATGAAAACAACCTTTTTAACATGACATTGCAAAAAAGTTCATTATCCAGACATATATTATTTTGACCAAAGAAAATCATGTACAGTTTTCAAGCATTCTGTTGCTTTGCTGCTTCATCTCTTGGTCTGCGTGTTCAGGTACTTTGCCACACACTCGTAGGCATAGAGGACCTCTACGTCTTGTGGGCAGGTGTAACGAAACTCATCTTGTTCGTAGGCATTATCCAGGTAACGAGTCAGACCTTTCAGCTGTGGCGGGATGGCAAAGTCACGATACTTCTTACACACCACCTGGGGGGAAGAGGGATATTTAGATCGCTTTATTAGCAAAGAGACATCAGAACAATAAAAAAAACACCTCTCCACCACTGAGATAAAATGGGTAAATCTCATAATGAGCAGAAACTACACTGAGTACTCTGAGCTCTGCTCACCTTGACAATGTTGAGTTTGGGAAGCAAGTTGCAGTCTGCCAAGGTGAGGGTGTCACCATCCAGGTAGCGGCGTGTAGACTCAGTGATATTCGGGTTCTGGTCCAGCTCATGAGGAAGAGGCGTCGATAGGTATCTGTCCAGCTTCACCAGTGTATGAAGAAAATTCTTCTCCAGCACTGAAAGACAAGAAGGTGTGACAGGCTCCATCGTGTAGCGATATATAGATCAGAAATTACTCTCAGTTCAGTTGGAAATGTACAATTTAGTTCCCTTACTATCATTTAATCCAGAATTGGGATTCTTTATGTACGCTGAGAACCTTCGGAAGATGTCTTCTCCAGCACCATTGGACTCTTTGTATCGACAGCACAATTTTGGATATCTGCCATTGTTGGAATAAAAAAGTGAAAAATGAAAAATACTTGACAGAAAACTATATTTAATTATCAGCCTGTGTCTTTGAATGTCTCTGGGATGAGGTCTACTTACTCTGGTGGTGCGAGGGTCTCCTCCAGGAACTCCTCAATCTTGTTCGTGTCTGTCCTGACTTCCTTGTTGTAGACGAGGAAGGGAGGCTGAGAGCCTGGAGCCAAATCCTTCAACACATCGGGTGCCCTACAAGGGTTTCAAGGCTCAGTGTTAGGAATTCACACCACTGTTTCATTGTGACTTCTCGGCACTGGCTACCTGCATCTTGTATGACTGCATTCAGAGCCTTCAAATGCATCCATGGCACTGCTGTTTCCTAACTTGATGGAACTCCTCACTCAGTCCTTTCCACCATCCTCAGTACAACTAGAGCCTACTCTTTCAAATTATTAATAATTATCTGAGGATACCTGCAGACAATAGACAACTTTGAGCTTGACTGCCTCAGAAGATCTTGATTGTGAGGTGAACGAAGATATTCTATAGCATCTTTTATATCAGAACTAGGGAGTTTATTTCATTTTTTTTTTTAAAGAGCAAAAAACTTGTTTGTAGTTAGCTTGTGATAGACGGTGACAGACAGATGGTTTAGTGCTAACTAGCAAATGTTAGTGTAAGTTAAGAGTAATGACTAGTAAACATGGTCAACATTGTACTGTCTAAACAGCATGCTACCATGTGGACGTTAAGCATTTGGCAAGCTAGCCTCACAGCACTTCTAGCATGGCTGTAGGCTCTTGTTGAATCTGTAAACAAGACTGGACAGAGCAATAGCTATATGAGTATAGGCTACAGATTATTACCAGCCTCAGTGGAACAGTGTGGTTATATCTGGACTTTAGATAGAATGTGGTTAGTCTACAAATAAAGCAGAAAACAACTTTAGTACACATGTAAACAGATACCTGACCAAGAATAACCAATAAGGCATACTGAGTAGCATTTGCTTTGAGTCCAAATACCAGACACTTCCACATCAGAATCAGAATTAGAAATACTTTATTGATCTCCGAGGGGAAATTGCTTGCATTACAGCTGCCCCCATTCAACAGTTTCTAAGGACAACTGAACACTAATGAAATATAGTTCAGTTACCTCAAATACATAAATGTTTAGTTTTGCTGCGACTACATCTGAAAGGGTATTTCATCACATTAAACCACAAGTTGTGTATGTTAAAGGAGGCATATTATGCTCATTTTCAAGCTCATTATTTCATTTTGGGTGACTACTAGAATAGGTTTATGTGCTATAGTGCTCAAAAAACACATCAGTTTTCTCAAACTGCCCAGTGCTGCAGAAATGTATTCCCCCTCTGTCTGAAACACTCTGTTATAGCTCCTGTCTCTTTAAGGTTGCCCCCCCAGCCCCACCCCTTTCTGAATACCCAGTCTATTCTGATTGGTCAGCTCACACACTCCTGAGCCAGCACCGCTCACTGTGCTTCCAGTTAGATGTCAAGAAGTCACGGAATTAAAGGCGGGATTAATGACGAGGTGTTTCAGGAGCTGTTTTCTGTGGGAGAGAGGAGCTTCGGTTGGCGCGGCCTTTGGGTTTTTTTGAACTTTTAAGACCTGTCACATGAACAAGGACCTATTCAACAAACTGAAGGAGAGCATAATAAGTCTCTTTAAACCGCTGTCAGTCTCAAAGATAAGACCATTAACTTAATGGAAAAAGAAACAAAATGTGCTCTGACCTCTTCATGTCCACAGTGTGGACGGTGAAGTTGGACCCTTTTAACCAAAGAATCATGAAGATTCTCTGACAGAAAGGGCAGTTGCCCACACTCTCAGCATCAGCGCTGGCCTGAAAGACAAACAGACATTCCCTTATAAACACACACACTTTTCATTGCTTCAATCATTGACATTAAAACAAAATAGGCAAAAAAAAAAGTCTTCAAAATGGTATACTGTTGTTGTTGTAGACTCTGGTAATCAGTAATCTATACGATCAAACCAGGAATACCTGCGCAGGTATTCTTGTCGAGCCTGCTCTGCTCTGACAGTCAAAAACAACCGCTGAGGAATTTCAAATAGACGGTTGCTCCACTACTTTACACCCACACTTAAATACTGTTTGGTGCCTCTGCTATATCATATATTTTCTGCTACAGCTTGATTACATTGAGTCACCGGTGTGTGTGGAAACAATGGCATTTTTTAAAGGGCAGGACACAGGTTTCAAAACTGGACAGTCCTCTTTTCAGTTTCTACTGTTCTCTAAAGGTTTCACACTGACACTGAGACCTATCGGAAATAAAATGAATCAAGAAAGTAGCTAAAAAATACTAAAAAAGACACTTGGATGTGGTCTGTTTTTTCAAAGATGTAGGGCTGCTAAAGAAACAGCCAGCTAAGATTAAAATAGGAAACTACTGATTTAGTTTTATATTCGTTGAAATAACTGCACGCTAACTGAATGTTAGGTATGTTTGCTGCTGCAATAACAAAAAATAATTCATCTTTTGATTGGTTGGGAATGATTACACATAATATGAACTATCGCTTTTGAAATCTACTGCATTTATCCTGTGTTATACACATCTGGAGTGTGGATTATTTGCAAACACAACAGATCACAATTATTATAGATCCTACCTTAACGAAGAGGTCAATCTTGGGGCCCTCAGCCATCTCTGTTTCTTCCTCTCTGCCTTGCAGTGTCCACCTGTCTCAACTGGATCCACAAAACGGTTCGATTCTGTCGCTGTCAATGCAAAGACAAGTCAGAGATTTTCTGAGATTCTGTGACTATGATCTCATTCTTTCACTCGCACACCTGAAACTGACACCTGTAGTCACACACTGGTAGTCACAGTCAGCACCGGATGCAAGATGCAAGAGCAATGCTTTTTCTTCACTCCACCAGTATTTTAAAATAATTCCAGTGCTTCACCTCTCCCTCTGCTGCCTCGTTTCTCTTCTCTGCTCTGCCTGTGTTTTTGGTTTGTCTGTCACCACACCTCGAGCCCTGAGAGGCAGCCCACACCCCCTCCGGACTTACCAGTCCGACCAGCAATTCTGGATCTGTCTCTTTGCCCCCGTGTGCTCTCTGTCTCTGTCTCTGTCTCTTCCTACCAACCAGTATATGTTCAGTGTACATGCAGGTGCAGTATGAGGTTGCTTTGTAACCAGAAGGTGAAGCGTGTTTCCTGTGGTTACAAATTTGTTTATATAGTGAAGTGCAGGCAGTTTTTAATAGCTGAAGAAGTTGATATCACACAATTATCAGCTTAGAGACAAATAAAAATAGAGCCAGAGAATCTTTACAGTGTAGTTGATTATGTAAGAAGCAGCTGCCGGAGTAAATGTTTGTAATGTATGTTTCTGCAATCCACAGATATGTTGAGACTTTACATTTCTTCATGTTGTCATGTTTCTTAAAGATGTTGTGACAACACTGTGCTTATGTTGTGGTTAGGTTTAGGCACATAAACCACTTGGTTAGGGTTAGGTAGAGGTTACGTTAAGGCTTACCTGGTTCTGTCACGGCTGGATGTCTCCTGTGGTTGAGGTTCTGGTCTAGTGGTTGGCACTGCACCACCATTCCCTTCACCTCATGACATGAAAGCCAGCTCATATACATGTTATGTGAACATGATATGGCAGGTTGATTTCATACATATGACAAATTTAAACATATCCATGGTTTGCGCAAATATAATATGCAAACATTTTATTTTGGCGACCGTAACAAGACCGAATGTATTTCCTTCAATTACTTAATTTAATGGGTTTGTACTCTATATAAAAGTACTTGGACATCAGAGCATTTCAAATATGCTGTATGTTATTGTTGAACATCTCATTCAGGGCATAATCATAGGCTGGTATAAAGCCTCCACTCCACTGTAAATATTCATAACCCCAGCATGGCAGGCAGAGCAACACTTTGCACAGGAAGTCAGTCAGTTAAGGAGTTTGTTGTTTTTCACAGCAAACTCTGAAATCCATGTCCTTATGGATGCTGCCTCATGCTTTGGGAAATTTTCTCTGAAACAGAAAAAAGGCCTTCCCCAAACTATCGGCACAAAGTTGGAATCACAATGTTTCCACATTGTATGATGTTCCAGTAAGATCTTCCTTAACTGGAAGTAAGAGGCCAAACAATGAAAACAAAACCAATCAGAAACAGTATGTTTCTGCATACTTTTGGCCATACGGTATATTTCCTTCTCATGTCAGAAAGAACTTAATAATTCCAAATTAAAGTATCCAAAATAATTTGTATATATTTTGATGTTTGTGGTGGATATATCGCTGCAGCTAAATGAGAAAACAGATCCACCTTTGTCTCTCTGTATCTTGTCAATGGTGCCTCTGTATTTTGGTGTCTTCCTGTCAGTTTGATGTGTTTGTTTTGTCTCATCCGCCAGCCAACCGCAAGTTGTCGATCAGCATTCATGGCGGCCAGAAAATGCTCTCATGCAGCAGGTATTCGCTTAGGTTTCACCGAGGTTTCTATAATTGGAGAGAGGAGGGAGAAACACCCCCCAAGGAAGCAAGCTGACATAAAAAGAAAGGAGGCTGTGACCAGAGAACAGTGAGATAAAGCCAGACAGAGCTGTGTCTCTTCATGGGCGAGGGCGCATGAGAGGAAACAGGAGGGTGTGAATGTCAGTCATACATGACTCTGTGATGTGGAATCCACAAAGTGCAGTCATATATTGTACAAGGTTAATCGGAGTAATTGAATTAATTGTTTAATGCGTGTTCTGCCAGCCCTGGTAACTGTTTCTTTGTTATGTTGTTTGTGAATAAAGCCAACAGATGATCTAATCATCTTTTTTTCTTTCTAATCAAGAAAATCTGCCACTCACAGCCCTAAGAAGCCTCCTCACTCTTTGCAATCATGATGGTATGACAGGCATCTGGTGTTTTTCTCCACCTCAATTTGCCCAGAAAAATCCAGAAACAAAATAATGAGTGTTAACAAAATGATGAAATGTGTATTGTTGTACTGTGTAACACAAGAAATATAGCACTTCACTTTTGTTTGAGCAGCTTAAAATAACATCAGATCATGTTTTTAATGATTAAAGGATTTTTTTATTCATTACGCGCACACCACAGGATGTACGGTGAAATGAAAAGCAACAAGCTTAACAAGACTGTGCAAAAGACAATAGAATAATGAATATGCAATTTGAAGACAACACAGAGTAAGTGATGTAAAACGTTGGTTGTTTTTTTTATCTGAGAAAGAAAAGTCTTAAAAAAGACTAGGAAAGTAGGAAACTTTTATTTTTCATATATAAAAAAAAAGCAAAGATTTGAGAAAATTCCAGAAAAATAAACATAAGCATTGCAGGAGAAAACAAAAGTGTCTGTGTAGTTTATAAGATTTTGCATGACTTCACTCCTCCTGCTATGTCTGGTTTCATCAACTTAACTACTGCTAAGCTACTAGAGGTGCAGTCAGGGGGGACTGCACAATCCCACTCAGAAAATCTGCATTCAGCCAGGCTGTCTTTTCATTCAGGGCATCACGTCAATGTAATTGGGCACCACAATCAATGAGAGAGTCCCCATCATATCATTCATTTAAGTGTGATGCCAAGAAATGGCTTGTTGACACCCAACAATGTGGACACAGATGCTATTTTTATCCACCTGTAACCATCTGATAATATATTTTGCCCTCTCATGTTATTTAACTGTATTATATATGTTTTTTTTATCACAATGTAGTATTTTGTACTGTACATGTTGTATGGTATGGAATAAACTGCACAGAAAGGTATATTTATTTCTATGTTTCAAAGACAAATAATTAAATTATAATGTACTTGTTTTCCCCTTATTATTTATTTTCTACTAAAATTGGAGATTCCTGAACAAACCACACTTGAAGTAGTAATCCAGCCCTGTCAACAACAGATACAAACACAGGTTCAGTGTGAATGGTTAGTCAGACTTAATCTGTGCAACACTCCCCTCATGTGGTCTTTTTGCATACCAACATAAATGTCACTATATGTAATGATAAACTTGACTTTAATTTAAGCTGTAGATTTGGATGGGGTATAATTTTGTTAGCAATTTAGATAATGTAGTCCTGATTCATACTGACAAGAGACTCTGCTGATTCTCTGTTCAGGTGTTCAGAAGATGTCAGAAAAGCTGAAAAACTAACACATGTTAATGGACTAAAAATATATAGAAAGAGCAAGAACAGTGTTAAAGACAGATGATGCATTTCTAAAACATCATCAACAGAAGTGATGATTTCTATGGAATTAAAAAAGAACAACAACCTAAGAAACTTCCTTAACAGTAATAGAGCGAAGACCACATGAGGTGTCATTTATGACTCACGAGAGGTCTTTTATCTGTCGGAAATGATTTGGTTTTCCGCTTTCCGATGAGTCATTTATCTGATTTTTCTGCAAACAAAGCAGTTTCTGCAAACCACCAATACATTATTTTTTTCATTTATTCATATCACTTTTTCTGCAATATGTGTCATATCTGGCAGTTTGAGATGGCCTTTCAACATTTGTAAACGGGACACCATCGGATATTTTAATGGCCATATTTTTTGTAGCCATGTAAGTGGCCACAAAATAGAATATTTTTGACAAAACAGGATCTTTTCCTAACCATGTTGTTTTTGTGCCTTCACCTAAACTAACAGACCAAAAGCTTAGTGTTTCCACAACATCAAATGGAAAATTAAACGTAAAGAAACATACATTTTCAACATACATACACCCGACTATGGTTTGCAGACACTGCCAACATTTATACTAGCAATTGAATTGTACAAAACTGTTGCCTCTGCACTGATTGACACAAATTTATCACAGTGTTTTCCCTTCTACAGACAAAATAACAGATTCTTGATGGGTGGAAGATTTCATATTTATGATTTTAGATCTTGTTTTAGTGCAATTAAGTCCAATTTTACAACATTAAAAGAATAAAAGAGAGCACAATCAACTACAGAAACTAAGCAGAGACTAAGCATGCATACAGTCATTAGAACAGACCATTTTCCCATTCAGTTGAGTGCCTTTGCCACATATTAATTATTTATCTGCACATCAAGTGCATCTGTATCTCTTTCTAGTCAAGTCAAATTTCCTCCTCCCAAACTTCTTCTTCTTACCACTTAAGCATTGAATCACTTCTGTGCAGTTATCCAAAACATAACAACACCCAATGACTCACTGATGTGTGATCACCCTTGAGTAACCCCCATCACAATTCTGCACTATGTGTTGCACTTCCTCTTTTCCCATCAGTGCACACATGCAGCAAACACTTCTTGATTCTGATCAGTTGTTCTTGCAGAGTGCTGCCATTGACAGAAAGAGTAGTAGCATCACATTGACCAGAAAGCCGGAATTGAAGAGGATGTTGAAGGACAAGAGAGGGTGGGAGCATCTAACATAATGCTGAGCACAAATCATATGCAAGACTCTTTCACAGGGCCACACCCCAGCTTCCTTAAAAGGGGCTGAGTTTCTGGTTTTTAAACTATTCAAGCTCATCTTCAGGTTCCAACCAGCAGTGACCAAAAATGGTATCTGTGGTGACTGAGAGGGGAGAACAAAGGACTCAACTTGTGATCAGGTTAGTGGAGAAAGATTTGTTTCAAGTATCTCTGGTCAATGTGGTCTGACTTCTGCAATGTGTTGTTTGATTTATCTGTGGCAAGAGGTGCAAAATATGTGTGGTGGTGTGTATTTGTACTTGGTCTGCTGTGAAGGAATGAATATATTCAGGGTTTAAAGTAGATTTGCATGACCTTGGCACCTTGGCAACGGTCTACAACAGCCAGGGAGAGAGCAATAGTACCACAGTGCCAATCTTTCACCACATCCTGTTGAGAGTTCGTCTTGAAGTTTCGACTGTAGAGGCACACTTACAAATTAATTATTTGAATCAAATCCATCATATCTGGAGGCACTTGTGTCAACTCATGAAGATTTCACTTTAATCAAAGCTTTACTGAAATTCTTCAAAATAACAACATAGAAAAAATTAATCTAACGCATCGGGGAAAGTCTTGGAAGAAATTCTTTGTTCATGATTTCGCTTATATGCGTGGGTTAACATCTGGAATATGTTGACATTTGACCCCAAATACAAAGGAAGACCCATTCAGGTCCGGGAAGACCCCCATTTCTGTGTATGCGGTCTTCATGTGCGTCAGGTACATTGCAAAAGAATGTGTGTGTGTGTTAGCGTGAAAGAGAAGAGAGAAAGACTGTATGGGCATATGTAAATCCTCCAGAAACTACATTTTCTCATTATGTAATGAATGAATTTAAAGTAAAGATTTAAGTGTCAAAACAAGGGAAACAAATTCAGCTCTTGTTTTCTCAGCAGCTTGTTTTATGTTATCAGATGACAGGTGCAGATTGGTGAAGTTCTATTTTACACTTTCTATTTATTGATGTGGTTTGAGCTGTGGTGCTGCTGTTCTGTGAGGTGTGATACATGATATATAGCCACAATCGCACAAAAAGCCAATTTCATGGAAGAATAGAGGGGACAAATCCATTTCAATGAAAGGGGTGAAATTATGGAATCAAATCAATTTAATCTATATAGCTCAAAATCACAATCACATTGCCTCGAAACGACATCCTTCATCCTTAGACCCTCTGTTCAAGTGAGGAAAAACAACAAAACAACAAAATCACAGTTTACAAATTTAACTGACAGAATATTTGATACAAATAAATTATACAAAATATATCAGAATTGCTTTTATTGCCAAGTAAGTTTACACATACAAGGAATTTGCTGTGGTCTGTAGGTGCAAAACACCAAACAATACTGAAAGTACTTCAAAGACATAATAAAACTATAAAAATATAAATAGAGTTTGACCGATTTTGAAGTAGGTGAAGACTGTCGGAATTGTCCAGTATTGCAAAAAGTTTGACCTAGATTGTGCAATGTCGCAGTAGATGCTGATATTGCAATGTGCAAATGACTGAGCTGGCCGAGGCATTGCCAAATGGTGCTGTATGTTTATCTTGTAGTACATAGTTTGAGGAATAACAGCAGCAGGTCTTCCTAAGTGCCTGAGAGCAAATGAATGACTTATTGATGCAAAAACACTAGCTTGCAGTCTTAAGGGAGCAATACTGGGAGTTAATATTGAAAGTAATATTAAAGCAACATGATGTAGAAAATAGTGCAATACCACTGTCGTAAATACAAATCCCAGGTCTGCAACAATTTGTCAGACATAATGTAATGTAGAAAATGTTATTTTCTACAGGTTTCCACAGGTTTGTGCAAATGTTGAAATAATAAATATGTCTAACAGTATCTGTTTCTTCTTGTTTTATTGCTATGTGCGCTTACTTTTTCTTTTCTGCAGGAAAAGAAAAAGTAAGTGCGTTTGTCACGTCCTGTGAGTGTCTTCATCAGTTCCTTGTTTGTACACCAGTCACTTGAAGGGCTATTTCCTTTTGTTGCGCAAAATGAAACCCTGTAGTTTCATGTCTGTTTCACAATTGACCTTTATTATTTTAATAATATCCCCTTCCAAGAGGAAATACATAGAGAGAGAATTAAAAACGCAAAAGGATTTTTTTTCTATTACTATATCATTACATTTTAATTTAATAGATGCAAATATATCTTATTAATCATCAACCATAATGCATCAGGACATTAATTCTACCACCAAATGATCCATTATTCACCTTGTGTCCTCTGAGCAATTGTTCATTATTTTCTATCTCTCTTTACAAACTAGCAGCATTTCATGGACTGGCAGTACACACAGCTTTCTCTTAATGCTTTCTTTCTTTTTGTCCATATAGAAAAAAGGAAGCTTCATCAGACTTTCCTGAGTCGTGGTTGAGCAGAAACATCTCATGGTGTATGATCTGAGAGGGTGGTGAAGACTCTTCTATGAGTGTCACAGCCTGAGTTGGAGTATCTGATGGTGAGTTCTTATTACATTCATCATGGTCCATATGCAGAATGTTACAGTCTGACATAGCAGACTTTCACATATTTTACTATAGTTTTAGTAATTTACTTCCGTTGCTTTCTGTTCATTTAGCACTGTTGGTCAGTTACAGGCATCTGTCTGCACAGATGCTAGAGCAAAATCTGCAAGCCGCTGTTTTCATCCGTCTGCATCACTGTCACAACAACCACACCCTAAGAATCCCCCTTTGAGATGCTGTCTTATCTTTTCTGTTTACGTACAGTATGTCAGTATAAACTAAGCATGAGTTGTTTTCTCACTGTCTGTGTGCCGCCTGTAGAAACCTTTACAATTTAGATGAAAACTTGACATGAAATGAAGGGTTTTTCTTTTCATGTATTAATAAAGCCCAAGTTTGTCTCATGGGTGACTTTCTACCCGTTTTTATCTCAAAGGTTGGAGAAAATTATTATGGATAAATTAAGAATAATTATAGAATAATATAAAAATGAGTTTTATTTGCAATATCGTCTCTTTAGTGTAACATTAGGGCCAAACAAAAGGTCATTTTCCATTAAAAAAAGGAAATCTGAGTCATACCATTAGGTTGAGATGAATGCAGAGGACTTTGAATAGAATTTAACCTTTAATACTTGGTATTGTAAAGTTGTGCTTAATTCTAAATTGGTTCAATCCACATGAACCATCTTTAAGAACTATATAGTGATTTATTGTCTTATTTAGACATGATAGCTGACATGTATGCTGCAAGACTTTTAATTTTTTTATAAGTCAACCAATTGAGATGTCAGCAGTAAACTGACCTGTTGATGGTGTCTATTGTTAAAGGACCATTCCAAATAATAGCTGCATTACCATAAATCATGTATACTTTCAATTTTTGATAACTGTTGGCCATTTATTCTTGTGCAAAATTTCTGGGGGTTATTTTATGCCTCTGGTTGACAGTAGAGAAATGACATGAGATGAGGGAAGAGAGATGAGGGAATAACATGTAACAAAGATCTGCAGTGCTTTAACCCCAACGCCACCAGTTCTAAATAATACATTCATGGCCATGTTGCTCTGCTATGTTTCTACATTAGCCCAGAACAGACAAACCAAATAATAACTCTAGACTCAGGTGAGAGGAGGGATGTTCAGTCGGTAATAATCTTCAACCAGACCACTAGATGCTTCTAAATCCCACACTCTCATTGCCTCTCCATAATTCTACTTCTTCATTCCCTTTTGTGACAGGGGTGCCATAACACTAAAAAGAGTGTCTTCAGCTCAATGAAGATGGGCCTCGTCATCTCCATTCTCTGTTTTTTATCACTGTGTCTTCTCAATGGATGGCAGACAAGATTCCAGCCCATAAACCCCTCTAGCTTCTCTAACAGGAGCAGGAGCAGAAATGTAACCATCCTGCTTTGGTACTGGCCCTTCCACAGGTCATTCAGCCTGAGGGGTGACATGTGCTGGGACCTCTACCGTATACCTCGCTGTAGACTGGTGGACCAGCGCTCCATGTTCCCTTCAGCTGATGTGGTGGTGTTTCACAACAGAGAGCTGGTTCAGGGCCAAAAGCTGCCCTTTGACCTCCCACGGCCGCAAGGCCAAAGGTGGGCCTGGATGTCCCTCGAGGCTCCTGTCTACAATGGAAACTTAGGGAAGTATGCAAACATCTTCAACATGACCATAACCTACAGGAGGGACTCTGATATCACTATACCCTATGGCCAGCTGTTACCAAAGGCAGCTGAAGAACATCTGGTGGACGACGTCCCTCTGAATAAGAGCTCTCTGGTCTGTTGGGTAGTCAGCAACTACAGGAGCCAGCACAAGAGAAGCCAAGTGTACAAAGAGCTCAGTGCTGTAGTTCCTGTGAAGGTTTACGGTCGCTGGACAAAGACACCCCTCCCCTCCAGAGCACTCTTACCTACAATCTCTGGCTGCTACTTCTATTTAGCTTTTGAGAACTCACTCAGCAAAGATTACATCACAGAGAAGCTGTGGAGGAATGCTTACCAAGGCGGGGCAGTGCCTGTCGTCATGGGAGCGCCGTTAGGTGATTACAAAGCTGTGCTTCCTCCTAATTCTTTCATCCATGTTGATGAGTTTGCATCTGTAAAAGACTTGGGGGAGTATCTACAACAGCTTGCAGAGGACAAGAAACGCTACAGTGAATATTTCACCTGGAAACAACAGTGGAAAGTGAAGTTGTACACAGACTGGAGAGAGAGACTGTGTAAGATCTGCACACAGTACGACAGTTTACCTCAGCAGAAAGTTTACTCAGACCTAGAGGCCTGGGTCAATAACACTTAAGCTTGCATAGCTGTGGTTAATTTTTCCCTGATATTTTATCACATTTTATCATATTTTGATAAATTAGACAACATTATGACCTTATATTTTGCATCAGAACTTAAAGGAGACATATCATGCTCATTTTCAGGTTCATGATTTTATTTTAGGTGACTACTTGAAAGGGTTTACATGCTTTAATACTCAAAAACACGTTTTACCTCCTGTCTCTTTAAGCCCCTCCCTTCCAAAAACCTGGCCTGCTCTGATTGGTCAGTTTACACACGCCTGACACAGCACCACCACCAACAACAGAGCAGCTGTGCTAAATCAACTCTAATTTAATTAAGTGGCAAACTACCATTAAATTATGCACATTTTTCGCATGGTGAGGTACTGTGATGTCACAAAGTAACGGAATTAAAGGCAGGACTACTGACGAGGCATTTCAGGAGCAGTGTTTTCTGTGGGAAAGAGGAGCTTGGGTTGGTCTGGACTTTGGCCTTTTTAATTTTCAAGATCTTTTACATGCACAAAGAAACTTTATAAAACACTGAAGGAAAATTAAAAAATAAAATGGTGAAAATGAAATAGGTCTCCTTTCAAGAGGAGAGAAATTTGAATGTTGAAAAAAAATCGGAATAATCACATCCTTGAGAATTATCAAACCTTGTCAAAGGACATTTTGGAAACACGTTTATACTGTAAATGCACATGACCAGCAAAACTGTCATGCTTTAACTATTGACTGAGTGAATTAAATCCCTAGCACTTTATACCAGTCTGCTTTGAGGGCACTTATATGACTCCCAGCCCCAAAAACTTGTACTGTAAAATCAGCCAACTGCATGTCAAAGAGCAAAAGTTACAGATAACTTTAAGACGCAATAGAAGAAATGCTGTCTTTGGTTCTATGGTAAATGCTTTGTTATGTTGTCCTTGAAACTAAAGGCACAGGATTCCAATAAACATGAAAACTTGAGCAAGAAATGAAAGTGCTGCTGCAATGGATGCATCAGTGCTGAATGTAATGAAGCAATGGTCTAAAAATGTAGCCTATCCTATAAATGTTAGCATTCTTAGAATTCCATAATGTTGCACCATTCAAAAGTTAAGAACTCTGTTTAATGTTTTGATATACAATAGCATATTTTTGTTTTGATGTAATTTTTTGTGCAGTGTATTTGGTTTTCAAAATGTTTAAGACTATCCGTTCAGAGTTTTGGATGATAAATTGTGACTTGTGTTCATGTTCCCTTACCAATAAAAACAATGGTTTGCTGAAGAAATAGGCTGCCAACGAGTCTCATTGCAGGGACGCACCAAAAATACTTGTGATCTTAGAAAAAAGATCAACTTCCTCAAACCTATGAAAAACAGGAGGTATGATAGGGAGTGAGTCAGTTTGATAAGGTTCCTTTTCAAGAGCAAAGAAACCATAACTTCTGTTCCTCAGCTGATACACAATAAAACCACATATGGTTGCACATCAGAAGCAACGAAATATAGGAGTCAACCTGCTACCAGACTGCACAACAAAAGAGAATTTACTGTTTTTGGTGGTAAAAGCTGCAAAACTTTTACTGGCAAAATGAAGCAACTTCAAAAGTTTGCACATATATCTCAACACATGATTCAACAGTTTCAACATAAAAAGTCAGTTTTACTTAATATATACAAAGATAGACTTAACAGTTTAGCCAGCATGTCAGTAATATAAAGTGTCATCCATTAACATCCCGTTATGGTGCTATATGTAAGAACTGGCCACCTGAATATAGCAACATCACAGTTGCAGTGAAGTCTTGATTGTTTTCAACGGAAGTTCTTTAGCGCCTTTAAGAAAATCTGTCACATTAAAAACTACTGCTTGGAGTCTGATAGTTTAAATTGCACTCACATTGATAAATATGTCAGTAAAATTGTTCACAAGGCAAGATTATCTTATCGTTCACACTAAAGGCTGATATTGCTGATACGTTGTTTTATTGACAATGCATAAGCTTGGTCTTGCCAATCGTCTGTAGTCATCTAAAAAGGACTGCTATGTCATATGAGGTGTAGTAGAGAGGAGTGACTTAAATTTTTTTTTTTAAAAACTACATTTAAAAAGGGTAAGTCCACCAGTTTTACACATTAAAGTGCTTGCAGGTTAGGGAGCACCACTGCATATGTGAAAAAAGGAGTATCAAGCCTTTTGTGGCTCCAGATGAACTGCCTCCAGTGATGTCACTCAGTGGCTTAGTTGCATTGTGGGTAATATAGTTGCCATGTTTTGAAAAAAAGGAGAACATGTGGAATAAAAAGGTGACATCTCTGGTTCATCTGTATTCATTTGGAACATTTGTCCAACAGTCTAGAGGAGTCCCATGTTAACCACATATATGCTGCTTTTCAAAACCTGGCGCCTACATTACCCACAATGCAACTTAGCAGCTTCCTCTTGGGCCACAAAAGATTTTAAACTACATTTTTCACATATGCAGTTGTACTCCCCAAGACCTGTAAGCACACATTATGTAAAATTAGTGGAGTTACCCTTTAATGTCTTTATCTCTATAACGGACTTGAGCCAAAATGAAACCACACCACCAGACATGAGAAATTCTTCACCCAAACTTTTAGTATAGAGTGTTACTCAACATGTCATGAACATAAAAACCCTTTACAATAAAAAATAAAATGGAGGTATTGACATCATTTTTTGGCTGTTGTAGCCTCAACCTAACAGCATAATTGATCCGAATCAGGTCAAGCATAACTCACCATCATTCACATGAGACACTGAGAAAACATTGACACCGTGCAATTGGCAGAATTAGCAGCTTAGAGTAACAAATCATTAGTCACACTCCCTCAAAATACTTTGAATCTCGCCATCTCCCATTGAACATAAGAATATTTGCTAAAACATGGTCAATGACAAACAACCACAGGGCAAAAATCTGGGGTCTGTATACAAGTGGGACATTTAAAAAAAATTCAACATTACAAAAGCAACTTTGTGCAATACCAAAATGGAAAAATACACCTGGGATTAGTGGCAGTACAGTTCAGCTAATGACTAGCTGCTCTGTCCAGATGGGATACAGAAGTATTGCACAAACATTGACAAAACTGATGACGATGAATTCCGTTTAAAAGAAGCTCACACTAAGATTCCCTTGATTATATAGCTCTTTTCTCATCTGCGCCACAGAAAACCTCCTCAAGATTTTGTGTAATTGGAAGGAATACCCTGCTCACATTCACAACTGGACTATTTACACTGTAGCAGCACATTGTTCTACCTCTGCAATGATTAACGCCTATGGAATAACTTACTATGCACTATCCAAGAACACAAAAAGGCACATTTCAGCAATATTCAGTTTACATGTTCCTCTCTGTTTAGGTCAAAGTTGAGTTGCAAGAGGATGTGGCCCTCTTGGGAGTTCTTTACATTTCACCATCTAAAAACAGGAACAAGAAACCACTTTGACCCATCTCACTGCTGCACCCAGAAGAGCTCCAACACTTCCAACCTCCCACTGATATGATCGGTCGATCTGGTTCCTGGATGCAGAGGCTCGTTTTCAGCATGAGTTGGGGTTGGACCGAGAGGCTTTGGGAAGGCAATCTGTGGTTCTGTCCGAGATAACCTGAGCATGTTTATCCAGTCAGGTGACTAATCAGTCCGGGGTGCAGGGACTGTTTCAGGACGTCGGGCCGATGCAGCTGGGGCATGTAGAGTGTAGGAGGAGGGGCACCGGGGTAGCCGGAAGCAGGGAAGCCCTGACTGGGAATGGGAGAGGGGGCCATGTTCAGCGGGGACGGGCTCTGCTCGTAGTACTGGCCATCGCACTCCTCGTCTAGAGGCAGGGCCAGGCGCTTTCCTTTCTGTCGCCGGTTGCAGAACCAAACTCGCACCACCTGTCAAGAACGGCATTTGTCTTTTAAAAAAACGTGACAAACTATTCTTTTAAAAAAAAGAACCAATTTAGGAGTTTGTACTTACATCTCTCTCCAGACCCAGGTCATCTGAGATGTGCGTGATCTCCTGGGTGTTGGGCTTGGGGCACTTGATAAAGTAAGACTCCAGAGCCGAGCGCACGGCTCCCTCCAGACTGGTCCTCCTCTTTCTTTTTCTGGTGTCCACAAATACCCGCTCGATCTTGTACATCTGAGGAAATCAGAAACATGTTTTAGATCATGAGCAGGCTAAAATAAGATACACAATAAATGTCTTGATATTTTCAAATCTCCTCAAAAAGCACAAAAAAGTAGGGAAGGCAAATCTGGAGAAAGATATTTGATTGTTGAGTCTCATTCCCAGGTCATCAAATACAGACGCTTTGGCTCCAAAATTCTGACCTGAAACGTAGGTTTTTGACGACCTGGAAATGAGACTAATCAACTATATTTCTCCAGAACCAGCTTCCCTACCCTTAAAACTGGGCTCAAATCAAATATCACAATATTTTTGACCCAATACCTCAATTATGTGAATATAATGACCAAGTTGGTGAAGGAAAGTATCAGAACAGTCTGGTAAGTTCAGAAAATTACAATTTATTTCAATGTAGCCTTTGAAACCAGGAAAAGACAACACTTATTCCATATCATGATGCAACATATCCCAAAATCTACCACTATATCATAAGAGATATTGTCAAGAATCGTGGTAAAGATTCGAATTAGGTCTCTTGTGAGCACTAAACAGCTTGATCATGGCCACTAGATGGCATGTTCCACCTCAGAAGAGCAGAGGGCCTTGGTTCAGGTCAGCTCAGCAGGAAGTTAGCTACCAAACAATTCCATGAAGCTTGCTGATCATCTGTTGTCTTGCAAACTAGTTGGCAGATGTCAAGAGTTGACTTACATCCTGGGGATTGTCCGAGGTCTCTGCCTCGTTCAGCCATCTCTGGAGAAGGGGCTTCAGCTTGCACATGTTCTTGAAGCTCAGCTGCAGAGCCTCGAAGCGGCAGATGGTTGTCTGGCTGAACATTTTACCTACACAGAAACACAAAACACTGAATATCAACCGGCAATGAATGGAAGATGGTTGACTTAAAAGCCAATAGACCAACATTTAAGGCGTTTGTTTTACTCCATGCTGTGAAATCCACAGAATAGATCAGAAGGTCATGAAGTGCTCATCCAAATATCAAAATATGCAATAGATCTACAAAATTTCAGAATGACAGCTTCTCAGGTTTGAATGTGGTGCCATGGATCACAGAAGAACTCTGAAGTAAGATGAATATAAACTTACCATAAAGGTTACCCAGGGCAAGGCCAACATCAGCTTGAGTGAAACCCAAGGTTATGCGCTTGTGTTTCAGTTCCTTGGCGAACTGCTCCAGTTCCTCTGTGGAAAGATTCTCCTATTGAACACAGCAAATAAACATTTTAGATGGAAACTGGCGTTCAGTCAAGTATTCCTCAGATTGCCTCCACGCTGCATCCTGTCTCACAAAAGACACAGAAGAGTCAGAATTGGAGGCCTGTTTCAGTGGCTGTTCTTACCTCCTCGGAGTCGCTGCACCCGCCGCTGGACGACCCGCTGCTCCGCGTGGAGGAGGCCGGGTTCTGCGTCTGCGGCCCGGGGGCAGCCTGGCTCGGGTTCACGCTGAAAAACGCGTTCCCCGGAAGCCCGTTGCTTGGCGGTGAAGGGGACATGGAGGGCGAGGATGCGGATGATGTTGAGGGATTTTGATTGCTGCTGCCGGGTGGGGTGATGTGGGTGATCCCGGGCCAGAATGACGGGTTCCAGGCCGTGGGGTAGAAGACGCCGTGGGGCATGGCGGCGGAGGTTGGGGGAGTTGGGTACTGCTGAATCTTTATCTCCGTTGAGTAGTCATCACCAGTGTCCTTCTCAGTCTTTATTTCGGGCAGCTTGATTTGCTCCCGGGTCTCGGCTATAGGGGGACTCAGGTTGATAGGCTGGGTAGCTGCTGTTACGCCGGGTACCTGGCCGGTGTACTCGGGCGCAGCGAAGGGATACCAGTGCTTGGGTTGCCCAAAATCTCCAGCCTGCGCGTCGGAGCCCCTGTAGTCACAGGCGACGGATGGGAAAGGGAAAAAGGTTTGCGCGGATGCCGGTGTGATGCCACCGTACGCGGTTTTGTTGTAGAAGAGGCTCGGGTCTGGCAGGACGCCGTGAGGAAGCTGGAATGACGCGGCGCTGCCCAAACTCTCGTGACCCAAACTCTGGGTGCAAAGGTTGGTCCGGCTGAAGTCATAGGGCCGGCTCTGGCACTCCGGACTCTGCGATCTGTCGGACATCTTCCAAACGGTGTGAGAGCGGGTCCAAGATTTAAAAGTAAAAAAAAAAAAAAAAAAGTTAGTGGTGACTGCTGGGGCTGCTCATCCGTTTCAAGTTTACGCACGAACCAAAGAGGGATGAGAGGAAGAAGAAGCTATCCAGAGGAAGGTTCGCTTTGAGGGAAACTGCGCAAAAATATAGACCTTGCCGATTTTTGGTGCAACATAACCACCAAATACGCCTGCGGCCTACTCCATGAAGTCCAGTCTGAAACACCAACACTCTCCTCACCTTCAAGCTCAAATGCCCCTGTCCTGCCTCGGCTCCACAGGTTTTCCTAATCACAGCTGCGGGTGTCGCAGATCGCCTTCTCTCCTCGCCCATTGGTTGGCGCAGACAATTGCGCACAGCTGATGGTGAATTTGTGAATGACCTTGATTCCTCACCAAAGTAGTGGGCGTGTTTTGACATCAACTTTGAGCCGTTTTGGCCGCAATACCTTCTCAGATCCCTGCTTTTTAGGCGAATGAAACTAATTACGCGCAATCCAGAGTCACCACCGTGGAAAATATCAACAATCCAACAGTTTGAATTCACTTGGAGAAGCATATTTACATTGCTAAACAGGCACGGGCCGCTGCTCCTGTAAATACATATTGTAGCCCCACACTATAAGTTGCGCACCTCATACATGAATCATAATGCTCGGTTTGTTTAATTTATTCCCCTGTAAAGACATGGCTTTGATATTAAAATCCCTGCCATTGAGGCTGAGTTCGTTCAAATCACTTACATGTAAACTAAATAAAATAAAGTGACGTTGTGTGAATTGCTGTGATAGAACAAATTAACATAGCTTAATTAATCGGACCGCATTTGATTGGAAACAAACGAAGATGACAGCTCGTCAGAAACACAAACACTGCAGATAGAAAAAGGCTGTATGATGATAGAAGAATTAGAAATTGGCAGTCAGAGCAACATTTAGAAAGCAAGAAGTAGGCAGGATGGAGGCTACACATGAGAGAGATGGTGTCAGATTGTAAAAAGGGTTAAGCTTGTCGTGAAAGCTTGTTTTGGAATATTTGCGCATGAAGGACCACATCACAGTTTTTCACTTGTTTTTCCAACTGAATAATTGGAAATGTTTCTATCGGGTCTGTTAGACGTCCTTAACTGCATTAGAATAGTTTTTGTATTGGAAATTAGGATTTCCTTGTTTGTTTGTTTTTCAAAACCTTAAACAAGATTCATTTCATACATAGTCGTCAAGATGAGTATTGGCACAGTGTATGTCTGAGGTTGCTGTCATGGTGAACATGGAGCTGGACACTCTTGAGATTTTGGCTAAACTGGGAACTAAAACATAAAACGACCAGCAGCATTCAGGTGAACTTCTCCCTTTCACCCTTGATCGGTGGCCATTGAAAAGCCTGGATGGCCGGAGCAGTGTACAGATGCGCTCCCCCAGCGCGAGTCGTTGGCCGCAGATTGCGGCAGGAAGACAACACTGCGGGAAGGGAGAGGGGGTGCCATTGTACGAGCTGGCCCCGGGGCACCCCGTGGATTTCAGATCCCGAGTTGCGATGGTCGACCATTAGCTCCTTTTCAGATTGAAACAATAAGTCTCAACCCTTTGATTCCGCCCCACACCCACCTCCTCCCCCCTTCCTCCCCTCGTCCTCTGAGACAAACAGCAGGCTGAAGAGGTTTCGCTCTGGTCTGCAGGCCCCGGGCTTCACTCAGGGCCAGTACCTTGGCATCCAGTCTGATGAGATCTGGAGGTCCAAAACTGGTTTGAGGACCAAGGTGTTGTCTGCAGATGCAATAATCAAGTAGAGCTGGAGTATCTGTTGTAATCTTGGTATGAATGAGTGTCACTTTTATCCTTTTTGCAGCCTGTAGAACAAATGTTACCTTTTTTTTGGCCTTGCTGCCCTTCAAAATAAAGTGACTGGTGAAAAATGTAATTCAATAATGATGTCATCTTTGCATATTTAGCTATTCAATTGATTATTAATAGAAGACACAGATGTAAACATGTATATCAAATAAAATGTAAATTGGAAAAACATCAAAAAAGCAATATGATAAAAATAAATACATCTTTCAAAAATCCTTTAATTAACCCAAAATCTTATCTCTTGTTGGGGACCCTTGGTCACAGGATGCAAAAAGGATTTGTTGAATTTAGAGAAAACTTCTTTTTCTGACCCTGAAAAGTCAGCTTTTACTTTATAAGAAGATTTCTCTGCCCCTCTACAAGCCATGTAGGTCCAGGATCAGGGGAGACCACAAGAGCCTGGTCAATAGCTTAAAAGACATCAAACCCCAACCATACAAGCATTGTCCTGGGCCATGGACTTGGGAGAATAATTGTCATGCAAAAGACAGACCGCAAGACAGATAGTAGACTTGAGGCAGAGCTTCAGAGAGAAAGGGAGAGCAGAGCACAGAGCTCTCAGGGTGTCCAAGAGAGGGAGGAGGGGGGATCAGTGTTGAATAGCTCAGTACAGTGAGGAGGAGATGTGTGAGGGGAGTATCTGGGGATTTAGCTGAACCCCCCCCCCCTCCCCAGATGTCTCAGATCTTGTCTTTAGTTCTTTTTAAGTGGCCTCTTCAGGACACCTCAGACATGTGCTCGCTGTTCGCGGTTCACATCCAGTCAAACAGAGAAAGAGAGAAAGTTCCGGATCAAAGAAGAAAGCCTGTTTAAGCAGCAGCAGTGTGAATGTTGCACAGCTCAACCTGTCACACCAGTGACATAAAAATCAGTAATGGAATGTAGCTCAGTACATTTACTCAAGTATTGTACTGAAGTACAGTTTTGCTACTTAAATACATAAACTACAATTTGGAGGCAGATATTGTACTTTTACTCTTCACTACATCTACACTACATTTACTTGAACACTTTAGTTACTAGTTACTAGTACTCAGAGCTGTAGTAGTGCATAAGTCCTTTTTGTGTGGGTGACTTTCACTTTTACTAAAGCAACACTATATCTTTCCATTTACTCGAGTGTGACCTTGGGTACTTTTTACAACATTGATAAAAACTACCTCTACCTTGAGCGATGTAACCACAACAAACAGTCAACTTGTTTTAGGGCTGCAACTAATGATTATTTTAATTTAATTAATCTGTTGATTATTTTCTTGATTATTCGACTAGTCGTCTGGTCTATAAAATGTCAGAAAATGGTGTAAAAAGTCGTTCCGTCTGTTTTCCAAAGCTCAACATGATGTCTTCAAATGTCTCGTTTTGTCCACAACCCAAAGATTTTCAGTTTACTGTCATTGAGGATTAAAGAAACCAGAAACTTGACTGTTTTTCTTCAGAAATTATTCAGACCGAGTTGCTGATTATGGGAAAAATTAATGATTAATTCATTGGTTGACAACTAATTGATTAATCAATTAATAGTTGCAGCTCTAGTCTGTATTTTAGCATTTTTACATCCACTGCTCAGTAAAGCTTTTACTTTTGTAAACTTTCTTATCGATATTGTTGTCTAACTATTGAGCGAATTCTTGCTGCTATGTAACTGACGATAAAACTGTTACAGTCTGTCATTTGAGGGTGTTTGGGTTTGCTCATTGTGAAAATAACACATTTATGAATAGCAGCACTTGTCGCCTAAAGAAGAGGCAATGACAGTTTCATTGAGCGGTTCGTGTGGTTACTTCTGAGAAATTCTGCTTATTAGAAATCCTCTTATAACAGGTGCATTCTTCATAAGAGTGTTAGAAATTATAATCTAGAAAGAATTTTGTGAATAATGACACGATAATCTAGCCAAGCGTCCTACAAAAACAACTAAAAGGTAATTCTGTCGCTTGATTGTATTGTTTTTCTCAGCCACTACTTTTCAAAGTTACACTTTTGATAAGTCATAATCTCAGGAAGATGTTGATGAACTAAATACCACCCCTCCTGTTGAGCAGCACAATTGTCTCCCACAAACAAGTCTGATGGCTTTTTGATTTTCTTCACAACGGCCCTGCCTTTGATACCCACCTTCACACACCCTCCACCCAGCCAGGTTTTTATCCGAGGGCCAATAGCTGCCTTCCTTCCACCGTCCACCGACACAAAGGGCCTTTAACGGCTCAGTGGGGACAGGAGACTGACCCGACCCCTCCTCAACACATACACACACACGGACATACAAACACACACACAAAACCCACATGGAGGTACGCCGAGCTCTCGTTCTCTCTCTCTGCCCCTACCCCTAACAAACACACTTTCTGGGTGTCGTCATTTGTGTCCTGAAGTCAAAACAAGGTCAAACAGGATCACCAAAAACCAGACAGAAAGTCATTTCAAGGTGAAAGGCGTATGTGTGATGGCAGAGTTCACCCGAGAGGAAATGCTTACTGCACTGCAGTTTGACTTTCTGCATCATCGCCGGAAAGTAATTACTGTATACTTGTACACCGCTACATTTCAGAGAGAAATACTGTACTTTTTACTCCACTACAATTATTTGATAATTTCAGTTGTTAAATTGCAGATTCAGATTAATGGCACAAAATATAATCAACATATGAACTATGAAGCATTATTTTAAGTTAAGATCAGAGAGCAATAAGACTTTAAGGTTCCCAGAGGGAATTCTCAAGACAACCAGCCTATAAAGTCATTAAAATGAGCTCCACCTTTACCAGCTGCATTAATACATCAATAATTATAATCTAATAACATAGTACATATTCTGAAATGGGCCATTCTTAATAATTCTTACTTTTACTTTTGGTACTTACAGTATACTTGGATGCTGATATTATTAAGTAAAAGTTTTAATGCAGGATTTTTACTTTCTACAATTTTATCAATAACTAATTAATGTATTATTATTTTTGTTGATGTTTGTGTCATTTATGTTGCATTTATTTATACTGTTAACCATTGTCAATTATTACCTATTGCATTATTATTCAATATTTTCTACACTGTAGTTACTGTATGGTATATTACAAGGTACATATCTTTATATCTCTATTTCTAGTACACATTTTGTAAATATCCATATCGAGTCCATGTATATATATTTTGAAATTATTTTATATTTAATTGCTTTCTATATTTTATTCGTATGTACTCTAATTATTATCTTTCTCTGTTCATATCGTCTTATAATCTCTCTATAGGGTGATATTTTTATTCAAGGAGCATCTGTAATGTACCATTTACCCCCTCAGGGATCAATAAAGTATTTCTGATTTTGACTGCACTGTTGCATTGTTACTTATACTTAAGTAATAGATCTGAGTACTTCTTCCACCACTGTTCTGATTCAGAAAACTTAATATATATTCTGAGTGAAATATTCAAACCCAAACTGAATATTTGTATGGCAGTGCTATTTCATCAAATGGAAAAATAAGACTGAGTAGATTTTGCCACAAAATGCATCTAATGTGCGAACAGTGCCCAACACGTTTTCCATTGCTTTTCTGATAATCCTTTAATTGTATTAATCGCAAATGAAACCTCACAGTATCCTTCTATCTCTTTTCTCTGTTTTACTGGTTTTTAAGATGAGTTTTAGAATGTATAAAACACTCCCAAATTTAGAGGTTAACACACTGGTCCAGGTTTGTATTGCTGCATCGTTCTCCCTCATTTCCAATCAGTTATTATTTTATTTAAAAAAATAAAAACTAAAATGCATGCCATAACAATCACCAAAGGAGAAGGGAGAACAAAGTCATTGTCACATGTGGTAAAAAGTTTTAATTCCAATCGTTGGTCTGCATGTACAAATATCTATAAAAAGTGAACACTTTCACTCTTCGTATGTACATTTTGCAGCACAGAGTTAGCTTGGGACTGAACAGGAAGGAGAGGAAAGAGGGACGAAACCAGATAGTGATATTTACCACCTACACATCCATCAGTATAATCCGTCTCCAAAAAATGTCATCCAAGTGCTCAGAAGTCACTTATCCTGTACATTTCCTCCTCCAGCAACACGATGCATACAGACAGGAGGCAGAAGAATTCATCAAAGCATTGCCATGATTCAAACACGGTACAGTCAAACCATGCAAACAGACATCATCAAGTACTTCATTTTCATATATATATATAGATTTATTTTTATATATTATTATCTTAAAATCTTCATGTGCAGCTTATATGGCAAGAAATAAAAACAGCAACACCATCGGTAACATTATCAATGCTAAACCGTTTGTGTTGTGTTGGGGAGTTTTTACAGAGTGTTCACAGAGATCTGAATTGAAGCATTTGCTGGGTATCTGTTAGGAATGTGGTCTAGCCACTACAGTAGCTATGCATAACAAAACAAGGGAGGGCACCTATTTGTCAGTTAATGTATGTGTGTGTCTGTGTTGTACAAATGTTGGCTATTGTATCACATTCTTTGGAAATAGCTGCAGAAACATGGGAAAATAACAAAGTTGGAGGAGAAAATCTTAAATTAGAGTTTAACATTTAAACAGGTAGAAACATTTAAAGGGACATGATCGAGGAGGACTAAAAGACAGGAATGTTTGAAATAAATTAATAAAGAACCCAAAACACATTTGTAGTATTAAAAATAATTCGTGGGGCAGATATCGGAAAGGGCCAACAGGAAAACAATCATTTTTATCACCTCGTCCTCTGCTAGGATCCTCCATTTCTATGCATGCAGTTTGAGATTAAGTGGTTTCTTCAAGAGAAATGGCTCGTAAGTGTGTGTGTGCGTGTGTGTGTGTGTGTGTGTAAAGTGTTCAGCGTTCACTTCTGATTCCCCTGATAATGCAAAGTCGAGTCATCAAACAGAGGGTTTTTCACTTCCATCTCTCCAGTCTGTCAAGAAGAAAGAAAAAAATTATTCTCAGTCACAAAACATCAGAAATGATTAGTTTTTTGTGTGGGTGTGTTTGTGCATGTGTGCGTGTGGGTCTGTTTACTCACTGGTGCAAGTCCCGGGCACTCATATACAGTGAAGTCTCCTCCCACTTCTTCCTCATCTGATGTGACCTCGTTGTCATGGGCTTTCTGCTCAGGTTTGTGACTGCGGAAAGGAGAAAAAAAACACATGAATTCAGGCAAAGAGGTAACACGGTTAGAGGATGTGGTTTAACATTTAAGGCCTACATGAAGACAGGAAAAGGGAAGAAGAGAGGGAGTGACAGAGAGGGCGTACTTACTTTCCTATTGAGAGCATCTGCTGTTTCTGATGCTGGTAGTGGTACATTTGGGCACTTTGCGCCAGAGTCTTATCGCCCATCTGAGGACGAAACAGAAGAAGGAAGTGCGGATGGTACATTAGAAAACAGTGCACTTGGTCGTACATCTTGTGGTTGCGGTAGAAGAAGAAGTGAGAAATGGAAACAAAGCAATGTCTAACAATAGCAGTTAGGTGCTTACCGAGGGACCACTGGCTGAGGCAGCAGGCACGCCTGCCCCCCCAAAAGCAGGGTAGTCCACCTTCTGAGCTAGACGCGACTCTTTCTGCAACCTGTGGGGGGCATCATGAGAAAAGTCAAGTCTTGAGTCTCCTGCAATACTGAGGGGCTTTACCCCAAGCTCAGAGGTGATGAAATATGCACAGCAAATTGAAGCAGGCTGTGATTTTAAAGGTCAAACAAGTCAATGCAATGAATGCATGTGTTCAAACTTACTTGACAAAACAGACAGTTGCCAGGATCACTGACACAGTGCCAACCACCACGCACAGTGAGACCAAAACTGCAGGTTGATGCAAAAGAAGAAGAGGAAAATAAAGGGAAACAGAGCAGAGAGATTGAGTGAGATCAGATGACTATCCTGCTGAGACATTTCCTATGGGTGCTTAATTAGGTAAAGATAACACCTATGTCATATCATGATATAACAATACCTAAAATCTAAGATGATATATAGTCTCATATAACAAAAACCATAAAAATTGATATATTGCCCAACCAGCCCTATGCTTAATATAATTATATCTTAGCTAATTTGCTTTTTATGAGTTTTTAAAGCCATCTGGGGTAAAATGATTTCCAACATAAAAGCAATGAACACAGGGGGATAAAAATAATGAATTGTCCTCTTGGGACAAAGAAAGAAAAAAGGCTAAAATTTTGCCTGCAAACAACCAGGCAGTAGACAAAAAAAACCCAAAACAAAACAGACTAAATTACCAGTAAATTTTCCATCACATTTACACCCTTATTGTTCCGACGCCCCGAATTATTTACCATCAGATAATCAAATAATAGTAAGCCTATCTCTGGGGATACTTCTGGATATGTGAAAAGAGTAGTATAAAGTCAAGGATGTCAAGTGATGCCACTCAGTGGCTGAGTTGCATTGTGGGTAATGTGGGTGCCAGGTTTTGAAAAGCAGCCCACGGGTCTAACATTGTACTCCTATGTACAGTTATGTCGTTATGGACAGTTTGAAAACAAATGATCAAAATCGATACAGAGGAACCAGAGATATCACAGTTACTGTGTGCCTACATTTCCCACAATGCAACTTAGACACTCAGTGACATCAATGGAGGTAATTTATCAGATTACATGCAGCTTCCTCTGGATACACAAAAGGCTTTATACCACTTTTTTCACATATGCAGTAGTCCTCCACAAGACCTTTATATTCACTTTAATGTGTAAAACCCTTTATTTAATACTGCTCTTATCCATGTCTGCTCTCCTACTATTGCTCTGCTACTGTGTCAAGGACTTAAGATCATACTTACTGACAATAATGTTGTCGTTTCCGGGTGTCGGCACAGCTATAGGACCAGCTCGGCCCCCAACTCCAGTGGCCCTGGGTTGGGGGGTCGGTGTTTCAGGGAGGGCAGAAAGTGCAGGGAGGGGGGCTGTAGTAGTGGTATTCAGGGTTTCATCTGACTGACGACCCTGGCTTTTCTGTTTCTGCTTGGAGGCATCTGTCCTGCTTTTTTTAACATCTGTCTGGGAGGTGACGACAGCTGGAGACAGTGAGGACGACACACACAGCGACAGAGTCATGATCAATATCTGATGGAGATGACTGTCAATTAGAGGACATGTAGGGAAAAAAATTAATCTTATATCACTTTAAAGAAATCACTCTCTATACTAAAAGGGCAGTCCTCATGCTTGAAGTAAATCCCCCATCTCTAAACTCAAAACAGAAGTGTTTGTTACTGATATTGTTATATTTCTTTCTCATGAGTGCTTGCAGGGTTCTTACCAAGATGTAATTGCTTTTTTGGTGCTTCGATCTCTGTCAGTTCCTGTTTTTCGATGACAGAGTGAAGGTAATCGATCTCTTCATCCAGGAGTGGGTAGACTGTCACTTTGCCTAAAGAACACACAAGATTCAAAGTTTCACTGATTAACTGCAATATGTATTCATTCATTCATCATTCATTTTATAGACCAAACAACTAATCGATTAATCTGCAGCAAATCTTCACAACCTTGGCATTTCTTGCTTGAAAAAATGACTTCATGATTATCAATAGTTGCAGAGCCACCTTCAGTCAGTCCACTAATTGATTTATCAACTCTAGTTTCCATGGTTGTCCCTACTTATGTCCCATAAACTTGAGGTTGGGCCTGTCCACTTTCATGGCTGTAATGATGTGTAACTGTAGTGTGTACGTAAGAAAGTGACAGAGAGCACATGCAGATGGTTTAAGTATGTACATATGCCTGTCCCTGACCTCTACATGTGTTTTTCAGCGTCTTGCCTCTGAAGTGATGGACAGGGAGTGTGTCCATGTGTGCTGTTTGTTTGTGGACTGATAAAAAAGGAGACAATACTAAACTCTTGTTAACAGCCCTCACGGCCAGACAGTGAGCCACATTCTTGCAGTACGGTCGGGGTCTCCTGGGCGACAGGGCCCATAGTGTGTGTGTGGCCGGGGGAGGAAGCACCGCAGGGGGGCAGGAGCAATCAGCCAAACCTTGGCTTCACTGGGCTTCAGTTGCTACATCCACAATAGAATCCATAGGTCCCTGCTAATGGAGGTGATCAAAGTGCTATTTCCCTCTATAAAGTTCGCCTGCAATATATCAAATATCATTTATAGGCATTTGCACTCAAAGCTAGAGAGGTGGCAAGTCAAGACGTCAGAAGTTGAGAATACAAAAAGTGCAGAAAAAGTGAAAGGTCTTTGATAAGAAGCTAATTTAGCAGATCATGATAAACTCCAACCAGCATCCTGGGCCAATGCATGTACAGGTGTATTGTTTTCCATGTAAAAATAATAAATGATGGGTGCCAGTAAATCAATCTAAACAAAACCCTAACACATCATTTTATCCACCTACATTACATTAATGATTACAGTGTCACTTTCACTCCAGAAGGCTTGCCATCTGGCTGAGCTAATGTGTATGATATGACATGCCAGCACTTTCACTGCCTGCTTTGTTTTTTTCTTACCCCCCTCCACTAATGGCCATTTAGTGCACTCCGTAGCAGGTGTCTGTGGAGGCGGGATGCACCATCTGTACTTTGCAGGTGGCTGAGAGCTCCAACTGTGCCGTGTGCTCACCAGGAGCATGCACCAATACAGGTTTAAGTTTTAGAGGAGACTGAAAAAAAGATTTAATCGTGTTTTTTAAAGTGTGGATTCATAAAAAATCTGCAGGGAAATGATTAAAAATAGATAAGAAGCTTTTATTCACAGGGAATCCTCAGGACCCCACTGAGGCTGAAGCTGATAATTCACCTAAAAAAAGCATCAACTGTGTGTATGTGTGTGGTTTGTCACACACAGACTAAGCACGCACACCTCTCCTTGTGTAAGAGTTTTGTCACCGTCTTGATAATGACCCATAACCTCTTGAGAAGCACCCAGGGGGCAGTTGGGTACAACAAACAAACACTAAACAGCTCAACAGGCATTGAGGGTAACACACATCTGTGCCGTTCTATTTTCCCCACTTACAAACCATTCACATTTCTTTCCTCCCCCAAACAACATGCATGCACACACACACTGCCTTCCTGCCCCCCTTCTCCTTTTATAAAGACTTTAAATCCTTCACAGATCTTGTCACTTTATTTCCACATTTTGGGCTGGTGTTTGTGTGGAAATAGAAAAATGCACCGTGATGTACAATATATCCAAACGCTGTAAAAGAACACAACAAAAAACCCCAACCTCTGAAGAATCTAAATGCTTTCAAATGAGACTTTGTGTAATTGAATTAATTAAACAAACAGGAAATGGGGCTGTAACTATATAGTTTTAATTAATTGTGTAGTCTATTTATAAATAATTATAATGATACATTTTTAAAATATAAAACGTTCACCACAAGTTACAAGAGCAAAAAATGATGATTTCACACGTGACAAATTGCGCAGAGCAGAAAACAATAACAACAAAAAGATTTTTAAACAAATGAACAGAGAAATAAATGATTTTAAACATCAAAACGATCAATTTTTATATGATTTATATTGATAATTTCAGCACTTTAACAAACTAATTTCTTGATTTCGAACAATCAAACTTCTAAACTTGGTTTGATGTCGTCACTGACTTCTTAAAAGTGTAAAGGAAAATTTAGCACTCTGCCTCCCCCTCCCTTTGAACATGTCAGTCCTTTCCACAGTTGATTGATTTGTACTCAATGTGTCCTGCTGCCCTCTAGTGGGAAATTTGATACATCAAGTATGCAGACAGAACAGAGAGAGACAGACAGACTGACTTCAGGTCATTCTAAAATTCTCTGAAACTCTGGCCGACCTGACAGTCGGGTCGACTAGCCGCTCGGCTTGTTTCATATCTTTCTAATGCACATGCTCTTTCCACAGTGTTTGGAGGAAAGGTCAGCAAGGAAACAGACCAAAAAAGGCCACAGTTTCAACAGAAACATATTAGTCTGATTGGCGCATGGTTAAAATGTAATCGTGCTAAAGTTCTAAAGTTGGTAAGGTGGTGCACCTATAACTGTGTCAACCTCCTACCTGCTATAAAATGTTCCTCACAGCTGACTGCAGAGCTTTGAGTCAATACAGGAAATCTCTCTGGCACAGTTCTAACCTTCAATAAACAGTCCCACCTGTCTTTCATCCATCATTTAAAAATGAATACACCCAGCAATGGAAAAAACCTTTTGGTCAGAGCTTAGCTCAGTTGCAAGTTCCAGTATCTACTTACTTCATAGACTCTTAAAATACTACTTAGATTTATTTGAGGTGTTTTAACTAAATGCACTGAGAAAAATTTCATTTTCATTTCTATTTATCTACTGTAGTGAAATAACTTAGATAGTCATATTGATCTTTCTGTCTGTCTCCTTTCTTTCTTTGTCCTATTTTCCTTTAGCAAAGCACTTCATGAAAATAGGTGGAAATTTGACTGCAGGTGTTGAAAGTACCAAAATTGCACAAAATTGCACTTTCCTTGTCACCACATGACTACATGTGGTCCTTGCTGAAACTGTAGGTGGTAAAGGATGGGCTGAAAGTGTAGGTCCAGACCTCATGGCCACTGCCTGCTCAAAATTAGCATTAGCAACAACAATTGTTTTTTTTTGCAATGTTCTGATAAAGGTGAAATGTGTGACAGAACAGCATTATAATGAGGTACTGTAGAGCTGCAGAGATGCCCTCGCCTAAAAATCCTGTTCTCCAGATGTAAAAAAAAAAATGTACAGAGATTTTTGTGAAATGTAAGTTGTAATACAAAATCATATCATATCTCAATTGTCATATCTGTGAAAATAATTGCAATAATATACACATCGTGCAGTCCTGACAGTCCTACTTTGAACAGATGTCTGCATCTTTCTACATTATGTGCTTGCTGAACATCACACTCATTACATCACAACTGTAAATTGTAACTGTAACTGTATTATGTTGAAGCTATTTGATTACTACTGATTAGTTGTAAAATGTTGACCTGGAAACCATGGGATTAACATCAACTGAACTAAATCTGTATGTAAATAAATGTAACTTTTACATAAAACAGCAGTGATGTCAGACAGTACCAGACAGATACCATTTGTTTTAACTGGTTAAACGCAGTGCGCCTGGTTAGCAGTTCTCTCTATCTCTGATGTTTATTTCATTTTGAGTATACTCAGTTTATTGATGTGACATCATGTTACTAAAGTAAACTACTGCAGGATATTTGTTCTAACCAGCAGCTGAGTGTCCTGCTCTTTATAGTTTGCTGAAACACGCATACGCAAAAAGGGGAACAAACCGTCCAATTTAGTTCTATGCGTTGTGGGTTTGATATAGAAAGAGACAAAGACACTGGGCTACATGGAGACAGCCTTGCCTTTGGCACATACACAAATTAATTGCATAGAAAGAATACATACCATTAGCAGTCTGTCTGTGCGCTTTCTGAACAAAGGACATAGCTTCAAGGCATACTGTATGTTTACCAATGGCAGTGCACACCTTCATGTCAAACACTAGCAGGTCTTACTTCCAATAAAAAGTGCATCCTGCCTCACCAGTTCACCTACTGCGCACTCTCATCCTCTCTGAATTAGGTATGTGAAATATTTGAAATTTCAGACTCCATGCAGAGTGAATACGGCAGCAGAATAACCTTGAATTCTGACAGGTTTCAGGCAATTAAACTACCTGAACAGACCAACCAGTACAAGGCCACAGAAGCACAATGATGTATTACGGGGAAGAGCTGATAAACTGGTAATCATTTTGAATGCAAGATATGAAAGAGTGTGATTTAGAGAAGAGGAAGTCAGATAGAGGAACATTGGTTTATATTGCAGTAAAAGATGTGGTGTTACTGCAGTGACTAGAATGGGTAATCCCACATTTAGTGAGCATGAGAACAATGACATTACAGGGAAGACTGAGCTGAGTACAACTACAGTCATACACTTTCTTTGATAATTGATCATGATTTTCTATCCTCATCAGGATGACAAGAATGACTGCAGTATCCTGGACCAATTGGACTGTTCCTCAGGACACATTTGCTTGTTCTCTCCACTCCAGACATTCAATATGCGTTTTTTCTGACACACACAGCATCTAATTCTCTCAAAACATGTAACCTGAAAGTGCTTTATGTAATTATTGTGATTATTCTACAAAATGGTAGAAAAGCAGAAAATTCAACTGTGTTGTTGATCCAGTGAGTCAGCCTGATGATGATAAGGAGATGTGGCTTTGTAAGAGTGATTTCAGATTTTTTACTGGGAAAAAAATTAGGTGCATTTTCTGATGCAAACTGTGCTTGCTGACAAAACAATGGTTTGTTTTAGTTTATAGTGCATGCAAGCAAATCAATTGAAAACAATTATTTTGTCCTGAAAACACAACCATCACGTTTCCTGTAAAGTGACAACAAGAATGAATGCAGTGGAGTAATTTGCAGTCACTGATGCTGCCAGACTACCCTGGCGGTGCCTCTTCAATGTGTTTTCAGCATTAATGATGTGCGCTGCCCCTGACAAACCAAATAAACCAAATTTTGTATATTTAGGAGCGCATGTGAGCATGACAACGAGAGAGGGTCGGCCCCCCATGCGGATCAGTGTGTTCTTTGGTCTCTCGGGGGTTTATGTAACCTCTTTAGGGAGCTTATCTGAGGCCTGCGATGTGCTGGATTCACGACACCACATACACGACAGCATCACATATTTTAAAATGATAGTCTTCATATAGGAAAATGCAGTCACACACAGATACAAATACAATCCAACATCCAAATACTAATAACTGATCAGACCTCATCATCATACAAGTGTGCTGAAAGAAGAAATCCTCTCTTCTCCTGCACAATGTGACCTCTCTCTGCAAATCGCCCTCACACTCATCTCCATCTTATGTTTACTTCTCCCTCTGATGCTGCCGCCAATAATTTGAGCCAAGTTTGTGCAGTATCCTCTCCTGCCGCAGACCCATCTAAATTATTAATCCTGCCGAGAACACACACGTGCCCACCAACAGACATAAATACACGCAGTTACACACACACACACACACACACATTCGTGCAAAAGCAAGCCAGTGTCGCTCAAATAAACACTAGATGTTTCTGTCTCTCTCTTTAATTTCTACAGCGCCGTCTTGAAACATAGTGTGCATGCCAGCAGTGTAATGCCACACCGTGGAAATGAGAAAAATAAGATTTATTTTTCACGGCTTGGCTCCTTCATCGAATGACATTAGATTCAGTGATGGAGATGAAGGGCGAGAGAGATAGAGAGAGATAGAAAAAGAGAGAGAGATGCATGTCATCTAAGTGATTAAAGCCGCCAGCGCGGGGCGGTGCATGTGATGCATGTGATGCAAGTGTGTGTTGCAGACACAGCAGGGGCAGGGGCGGATTAAAAACACAGAGGATCAGACTGCACCACAGTTGTCAGAGATATGGATGGGAGCAGGAGGGGGGATGAGGACCAAACCAAAGATGTAGACAGAAGAGAACTAGACAGGAAAAGATTGAATTGGAGGAGATTCATGAGCTAGTGAGAGTAAGAATGAATAAAGAGATCAAACTGAGACTGACAGGGGAGCAGAAGGAGAGCACAGAATCAATAGGCAGCTGAGAGAAAGAGGTGGAGTGGAAGAGAGATGTGGGCAGCAGGATACAGAGATCAACTGGAAAGAAAAGAGGCAGTGAAAAAGAATGAATGTCGAGTGAAGATCTTAAGCAGAACAGTGAAAAAACAGCAGTGAGTCAGAACATTTACGTGCACTCAAATAATTCAATTATAACTGGAGGGAAGCAATTGTTGTAGCTGTCATTGAAAACTTAAGCAAGTTATGTAACTGGAGCTGAGGTTGTAATTAGAATAAGCATAACCTCCGTCTTCAATTTACTCTTGTAAGGCTTAATCTTTTCTGTTTTCATCCAGCAAAAATTATTTTCTCGATTAGTCAATTCATGGCTTTGTTTATAAAAATGGCGATGAATACCCAATTTCATAACCAACCGTCCAAAATCCAAAAATATTTCACTTACAATGTTATAAGACAAAGAAAAGCAGCAAATCCTCATAAGCTGGAACCAAAGCATGTGTAGCATGTTTGGTTGAAAACTAACTTTAACGATTAATCTATTATTCAAATTTGTTGTCAAACAACTAGTCATTTCAGCTAGTAGTAATGCCTGTGCGACAATATAAATAATTCCAGGACTTTATCATCCTCTCCCTTACAAAGTCTGATTTAAAAATTAAATGTGAATGTCAATAAACCAAGCCCAACCAAACCAAACCAAACCAAACCAACAGGTGCTCTACAAATGCACTGATGTGAAAGAGAAAATGAAGAGAAAGAAGTTAATTCATTCTCATTTTTTGTTTTTATAGTGTTATTATATGTAAGCCTGCACTGTATCAGACAGCCTGCCAGCGAATACTCTTTGTGTAATGTTGCCTTGAACGAGTGCAGTGGCCATTTAAAACATGCTGTTCAGCACAGATGATCTGCTAATTTGAAGGGTTTACAGATCCAGTCTTAAGCCTCCTGAACTGCTGAAAGACTCATCAGGGCCAGTGATGGTGCTGCCAAGCAACGGTAAACATTCAAACCCAAGAGGCTAATGTTAGCTAGCATACTGCTGTTGACAGAAACATAAAATCTTGCCTCCAGTCCTTACTGAAGAATAGAAAATGTGACTCCCCAGTCAACCAACTAGCTATAACCTTCTGCTTTTGTTTTTTTCTCACTGCAACTTGTTACTACAGCTACAAGTTGTTGCACCACGCTAATCTCCATTTTGTTTATGCCTGCTTCCCCATGAGGTCACGTGAGTCGGTCTGCGGAGCCATAAAGCCAGAGAGCTGAGGTCATGCCCCCGCTGCAGCACAGAGCTGTGTTCACTGCTTATTAAATATATTAATACTGAACATGTTGCTTGCCCAAATTGCACCAAATTTGGCACTGCACTTGGTTCTTGCCAACAAACCTGCCAAGTGTGAAGCAGATCTGATGAATGGTTCTCTAGATATTCAAAGAATATACAGCCTGATAATCCTTGCTTTAGTTAGATGCAATGAATGAAGTAGTCCGCCAGCATGAGTTAAAGAAAATAAGGGTACAGGTTTCCTCTTAACCACCCTTATTTCTGTATCAGTTCAGTTCATCAAATTTGACTGTGGAAACTCCTCTGACCCTAATTTCAGCTGCAACATGATCAAATGAACTGAGATTGTGAGTGTGAAAGTGTGTGTTTGTGTGTGATTTTTTTATTATTTCATACCACGCTGATGGTGCTTCTTCTTCACCACGCAGCGTCCTTCCTCATTCTCCTCCAATACAGAGAGGCAGGGGCCACAGTGGGAGGAGCCTGGCCTGCAGAAGTGGCGTCCCTCATTGGCACAGTCTATACGGCGAGGGCACTTACTGCGTGCTGGGTGGGAGAAAGAGAGGGACAACAACAGTTTCATGAGTGTGTGATGCACAAAGAAGTACTATAAAAATGCTCTCAATAAGAGATGTTTCAACTTTAAAACCACTGCTCCTTTTATTAGTGGATGTGTCAGCTCTTCAGCTCCTTTCAGAGATGAAACATCTGCCCTCAGACAGAGTGTCTGCTGATGTCAGAATTACATCAGAGTTACTGGATTTTTGAAAATAGCTTTAAGTGTTTGCTCTAACCTCATCATGGCTTCCATATGGGTGAGGTCTGCCAGATAGGACAGTTAGAAAAGTACACTTTGACTAATTTTCTACATTTCACAATGTGGTGAGCCCCACCTGTTTAGCAATCTGAGTCAGGTTACACCAAAGTAAAGAGATCTACCGCCGCTCACTACAGAACTGCCCGCAATCAGGTTAGATAATCGCTTGACCTGATTACTGCCAAGTTGACACAAAAACGGAGCCCAAACACAGCATTCAGATATATGCACAAACACACCCACACAGCTTGAGGTACACACAAGGGAAGAAGTGGGTCACAGAACCACAGCAGGTGTGTTTGGTAGCAGAGGGCAGGTGGAGCTCAGGGACGCCATCAGAGCAGATAATGAGCCCAGCCAAGCTGCACAGCAGGCCAGCTTAAGGTGAACAGCACAGTGGGTGTTGATACAGGCACAACAGACAGTAGGTGATATAAGGTGGGGAGAGAGAGGATGAACCCAGTATTTTTAAGGGATAATGGGTCTCAGGGGTCAGGGTTGTTCTTGTCTACAGATTAGTGTTGTAAAAACCCCCTTTGTGAAATCGAAATTGAACAGTTTGAGCTTGGAGGCTCACGCGTCATGCACCTTCTTTTCTTTTTCTGTTTCGTAAGAGAATGCCGTCATTCCTCCTTTCTTAACCTGATGATTTTCAATTGCTACATAGGAGAATTACACAAGACAGGGGAACACTGAGGGGGAAAGCTCAATGACCTCGATGGCAACAAGGCCTGTAATATCAGGGAAGATGTGTTATTGAAGAAGCACATGTGCAGTCAGGGAGTGTTATAGAGATGAAGAGGAGACGGAAGAGGAGCACAGCTGTGCCTTTTGTACCTGTGTACACATACGTACGCATGCTAAGTGTGTTATTATCCATCCATCCATTGATACATTTTATCCCCATTTGTATTGTGATTAAAAATTCCTAGAAACTACTAATTCAGTTTACATTTGTTAGAGATTTTAATGCAGAAAACTTACACATTATTATTATTAGACTGCTGCTGATTAAAGCCAGGGATTTCTTTGCATAGGATACTAAATGATGCACTGGAACTGGAATGCAACTACATTTTGAAAAGATTTACGAGTTTAATATTTAAAACATCTACACTACTCAACACTAACAGAAACTAACTGAAACTAAACTCAAACATCACATGTGTGCAAACACCACAGATAGCAAGACAAAAAAAAGATATGCACATTACACATACACACCCATGCAAACACACACACAAACACACATTTTGAGTCTATCATCATCCGGGAAGTGGACACACTTGTCCACATCTTCTTGTGTCACTGATTGGGGGTGAGTGGTGGAGTGACGCAGGTGTAATCTGAGAAGCTTTGTTTTCCTTTCTGTTTGTGTCAAAGATACAGAAAGAGATGGGGGTGGGTGATGAGAGATCATGAGCGTTTCTAATTTTTGTGACACATGTATCTAAGGGTGTTTTTAGCGTTATGAATCACACTGCCACAAAACTAATCTGAGCGTGTTTGATCATTAGTTGTTAAGTCACGCTCCTTCTTTTTCTTTTCCTACGGCCAGGCAACAACTCTGTCACCTCTGTGTTTTAATTGCTGCCGCAGCTGCATCCACTCAGTAGCTAAATTATCCCTTTGAATGTAACGTGCGGCTCGGGCCCCCTCATTCCTGATTCAGATCACTCTCTTTCTTATTTTCTCTCCTCCTCTTTCAATTGTCATGGCTTCTATTTTTACGTGCCACGTGCCTTCCTTTAATTACCCTCCAGGTATCAAACCTTTGTGCGATCTTTAACATGTGTTCTTATTGATCTTCTTCAACCCCATGACCACGTGGAAGGAAAAAATCGTCACTAGAAATAGTCATGTACAGTAAGTGACAAATTAATTCTGGGGCACATGTCTGTGCACATGTACATGCAATAAGACTGGGCAAAGACTTAATGCATAAAACACAGATTCACTCACATTCAAAATATGCAGCTGAGAGCAACTGTAGTCTCTCTTTAGCACTCTACTGCTGCTACCTGGTAGCTTTAATTCTTACTCCCAAACACAGGCACTGCAGACTAGGGATGGGAGGATATAAGATTTTATCGCATCCAGGATAAGTTCATCTTGATGACTATTCATTATTAGAATAATAGTGAATATCCTTACAAGAGTGACTTGAAAAAGTTTGATAACATACAGTCCGATACTGATCTCCTTAATTATTGTGAACTGCCCGAAAGGGGAGCCTGCATCTTTCCAGTAATAATCCTAAACCTGTCACAATGGCCGAAGGCTCGGCTTGTCCCATGACTATCACAGATTTTGCTTCATTCTCACATTGCTGTCAAAACAACTTTTTAAAAGGATGGACAGTATTCCTGGACAGATTTATTGTTGGAAGAAGCCCAAGACAAAGATATTCTCAGTAGCTGAGTTGATCAAAAGAATTGAAAAACTTACCTACCTTACTTACCTTAACCTTATTATTTCAGCAGCACTTAAGTACCATAACTAATGATTATCATTTCATTAGCTAGTTACTTCTACTTCTAAAATTAAGAAATACCATGATGAAAAACAGTTAATATTCACATTTGAGAGGCCAGAACCAGTTAGGTTATTTCAGTTTTGCTTAAAGATATTATTACAAAAATGTTATTCATTGTCAAAAATCTCTCCAGTTTATTCTTTGTCAACTGACTAATCCTTTCAGCTTAATTAATTAACTTTTTAATGGTGAAATGTATTTAATGGAATTCCTGCTGTCCCTTATTGTGGAAGACTGGGTGGTAGGCCAGTCTCACCCATTTGGTAAAAATAAAGACGCCTTTGCTACGTTGAATTCTGCCTGGCTGTGATTAGTTTAAGGCTGTCCAGTTTAAGTAAGCAATGACATTGGTAAATCGTCTCAGTTGCGACTTTCAACCAAGCAAAGGCTCAAAACACAGCACCCTGCCCTTTCAAATGATTCCAAAGCCCATTTTTTTCCATGACTCTTTGATCCAGTAACAGTCTGAGGATCAAGGGCTGTTTGGGCCCAGATCCTGTGTAGATGACTGCCCTCATGTCACAGATCAAACAACCCATTCCCATCACAAACTCCTTGACCTTTCTATATTGTGAGGATCAGCTAATTTTAAAGCTTTGTCAGATGTACCTATGTTTTTGTATGTGTGCATGTTACCTCTAAATTAAAATATATTTTTAGTCATGCTAGCAATGTGCTAGGGTGGCAATGTCCATCAGTATGTTGGTTGGTCAGTCCACCTGTTGGGTCCAAAGTGAAACTTTTTCAAAGGCTGCCATGGAATTTTGGACATGGCATTAATGGTAACAGTGAATCCTAATGACTCCCCTGACGTTTCATAAATGTTGGCATGCAAGAAAACTAAATTAAGTTGGTGAATGTGGTATACCTGCTAAACTTCAGCGTGTTAGCCTGGTCATTGTGAGCATGTTCACATGCTAAAGTTAGCATTTAATTGTGCCGCTGAGCAGTGCAGCCTCAAACCTCAAGAGCTTGGCCTGATCCTGTTAATGTTTCATAATAATATTCATTATATTACAAATACAATGATTCAAGGCTGGCTCTTTGTCAGGGTCAGTGTTTTTGAAAGAGATTTTTTGTGTAAGCAGGAATTAGTCATGTATTACATTAATTCACTGCATTATTAAGTGCTTCGATATTCACAGAAAAGGTTTCAACAAACGAGATGAACAAATCTTTAGGCCTTTTGTCCGGGCATGTTCACGTGTGCTATCATTCAATGTAAGACACAGTGAAACTGTTTGTCGTTCAGGTAAGTCACATCTATGCCGTCAGTATCACAAAGAACGTACTGAGACATTAGTGCAATAATGTGATAATCCATTGCAAGAGACTCAGTGGCTGAATCATTTGTCTGGACCCTACGTGTCATCAAGCACAAAAAAGCAATTCATGCCGCTGAATGAATCACTGGTGTCTAAGACAAAAAGTGAAGTGGCATTTAATCTCTCTTATGAAAGTGACAAAGCAACATGTTCTGTATTTAAAAGTCTGGACTTCTCATTATAATGGAGCTAGAATCTCAGCACCTCTGGTCGTCACTTCATCATTATTCATCACGTGGGAAGTTAATATGGTGGAACCTATTGCAGTCACATGAATGCAGATAATTATTCTCCTCACACACAAGCACCCACACACACACATACGCAAACACACAGCCAGGCAAAAAACGACTTCATTATGAATGTGTGCGGCAGGCCGACTGTGAGAAAAAGAGGGTGAGAAAAAAATAAGAAAGTGTGAAAATCAGGGAAGAGTTGCGGTCAAATACATGAAAAATGGCGTACAGTTACACAAAGACAGTTTTGTTATAACGACATGATATGCTTTCTGTGAACCAGTTGGTAAAGAGGATCCCTTCCCACACTTAAATATATCCAATTCAAGGACTTTTCAAGAGGGACAGCATTTTCAACATTTCCCTGATTATCAATAAAAGAAAATAAAAATAAATGAAATGAATTATGCGCTTCTTTGGCCTTGATGCAGCATCCTTCTTCTGTCTGTAGTCACCATTCTGTGGTCTCTCTCAATGTCCTGCCCACAACACTGATTGGTGATTGGTATCGGTCGATCCCTACTTTTCAAGCACTTATCAGGCTCAACTCCCTCAAATTCAAGGACCCGAAAAGGCATACTTTGAAACACAGATCAAAATTAATTTCTGTTACAAAAGAAGGAGAACTAGCAGGCTTTACAGAAACTCACAGACAACAATTAAAAAAAAATATCCAAAGGACTTCAATGTCTGTTTTTTCACTTTCACTGACCCAGATCTATATGTCTATTCCTTGATTTATTTCCCCTAAGATTCCCCAAATTACAAGGATTTCAACGACATGTGTGAACTCTAGGAAAAGTAGATTTAATTGTTATTATTTTACCAAATATACGCTTACAGAAGCCACATTTTCTACACAAAAGTGAACCAATAAAGATGCTTATCCTGGTTATCATTATGACAAAGCAGCAATGTTCTAGTTACCCGCCTCACAAAGAAGCCACGGAAGTGAATGTCAAGTCACCATAGGAGGTGGCCTTGCACCAACATGCCTCCCACACAGTGCTGTCTCTAATTAGAGAGCTCAATCAAGGAGATAGAGGGAGAGAGATACCAAACAAGAGACAGACAGGGAGACAAAGACAGAAGAAAACAAATCCCACACACGTTCCTGCAGTACGTCAGGTCGTTTGGTACCAAGGAAGACACTGGAGGTGTGAAAAAACATTATGTAACTCAGGGACTCAGAAAGTAGTCCTTGGAGCGGGTGAAAAATGACTTTCCTAACCATCTGCTGCTGCTGTTGCCAGGCTGTGTGCTCAGCAGCAGCTCTGCCAGGAAGAACTGAAAGGCAAACAGAGGCATTCTCACACAGCCTGCTAAACACCTACACTCACAGACACACACACATACACACTCACACAAGAACACACTGTCGTGCCACTGCTAACTTGTGCTCCTTCAAGCTGTTCTACAGATACAATAAAACAAATGTCACCCTGATCTGTGACGTGTGTGTATGCAACAGAGAGATTTAGAAAGGAAGTAGGAAATGGGTAGGCCTGGAGGGCCATACCATTGTGTGCGTTTCCTGACCGCCTAATAGCAGACAGGAAGTAAGCCAAACACTCCAAATCAAGTGGAAACATTAGTTCTGCTTGGTGGTCTTCACTTGATATGTAACCACACGATTTCTTTCCACATGGATAAAGTTTGGCTTTTTGTGTAACCATGCTGCTATGTTCCTCTTTATTTGCCATGCCTTGCTCTCTAATGACAAAGGAAAACAAATGCCACGCAGCCTGTTTTCTAGTGCTTTGTTTTCATCAACTGGGACAATTTTGTATGCAGTGATTGAGTTTTTGAAAATGTGATGAAGTGGTGTGATGAATTGCCTCGGTTATTCAGTTATCTATTTTAATAATTGATTAGCCAAAAACTGTGAATTTAATATCACACCAAAAACATTTTAAGATTGACCACCATTACAGAAAGCAGACCTAAGGAACATAAAGAGGCAGACAGAATAACAGTCAAAATTCTCACATCTCTTCTCAGCTTAGTAATGTGAATATTTCCTGAACTCTTAGTCCTTTATCACAGAAGACTGAATATCTTTAGTTGTGGACAAAACAAGGCATCTGGAGATGCCATCTTGTGCTGTGGGAAACACTGACAGACATTTTACTCATTAAACAACTAATCAATTAATCGAGAAAATAATCAACAGATAAATTGATAATGAAACGAATTGTTTGCAGCAGTCACGTTGTGTGATCATAAAATAAGCGTGTCTGACAGAGTGCAATGACCTGAGGACTCAGAAAGAAAACATCCTATGTTTGCTTAGCTATACGTCAACAGAGAACTGCATATTCTAACAAAAAATGTGCACATTTTGTACACCTTGGATGAGTTCCTTGTTCCTCAGCTTTGCCGTAAGCATTAAAAGTACTTCTTATCTGATTTTGAGCCAGGATAAACGCTGACAAATAACATAGCCAAGCATGGGTTTCAGAATCCACTGCCAATTTATTTTTGCAAAGAAAATTGCTCAGTCTGTTCAGAGTCTTTAACTACATGACGCAAAAGCTGACACATCAATTTAGATAGCCTCACTTCTCAGAAACAGTGTCAGAGAGCCCTGAGCCTTAATGAGATGACTATATGCGTGGCGACTGTCTATCCGTTTCGCTACTCTAGTGTGGTGTAGGTGCTGGTTTTCACATATTCTGATGCAATGACTCCTACGTGTACATTTTTTTCTTTCTGTGAAAAATGGGGCATGACTTAGCACCTGTTTAACACACATCTGCAAGCACCCACACAGATAAACGCACCATAATGCTGAGGCAGGAAACACACGGGTGGCTGCGTCAGCGGAGAGATAAAGGTGAAAAGGAAGTGACTGAAAAAAGTTTGAGAATTTGATCCTCGATGGAATGCAAGTTTGTAGAAGAGCAAGGCGGAACAAGTCTTTGTTTTTCTGCTCTGGTGGCGCATTCATGTCATTCTGCCTTATATCTGCCTGTCATCTGTCTTTTCTGTTGCGCTAACTTCTGCCATGTCAGACAATGATGAGTGTAACCCATTACACAGGGGATAATTACTGTGTCATTATCATTAGAGTGGAGCAGAGCAGTACACCCTGCAGCAAACAGAACAAAGGTTAAAGAGATTTATATAATGGCAGAAAGTAGGTGGCGAATAAAGCTCCCTGAATTAGTTTTTTTAATTTCCTTTTTCTTGGTCACTGTGTTTGTCTGGCTGGTTCAGTCTGCGGTGCAACAATTCAATTAGTTTTAGAGTTGATTCGATAAAGGACTCTTTCTTTAAACGGATTGACCAATGTAAATCACTGGGCTGCTTTGGCACACAATTACCCAAAAGGTCCCATATTGGACAAAGTAACATTTCCTGTCTTTTTCTATTATAAAGCAGGTCTAGGTATATTAATACCGGGAAGTATCAAAACGCTCAATCCACAGAGAAATGTACACGCCGGTATGGGTGCTTTCAAATGAGCTGTCAGGACTTCTGTAACGTTGTGATGTCACAGCTATACAGTTGCCACCCTCAGCCACGCCCCAAACACAGCCATGGATCGAAAAACCAGCAGAGCTGATGTGGAAACACAGCGAGCTATGCCTGTCATGGAACCAGATAGGGATCCTAAAGCTGGTGTACAATCAGTCCAGTGACACCAAAATAGTTTTATAGCTTCTGGGATTACTTTCTGGTTATGCAGCCTACTGAATATGCATAGTATAAGTCTGAGGTGTGTGTCAACAGTTTTGAAGATGTCCCTTTTATAATTTTGTCCTCTGGGGAAAATGCCTTTTTGTGCCACAGGGGAATTTGCTGTTGCATTACTGCAACCGGCCTCTTGGAAAAATTGGAGGTAAGGCTAAGTGGCGTCCTATAGAGTGCTGTAGTAATCAGTCCTAAAACCAGTTCACATTTTAACACCTCCAATTCCCTTGTCTCAAAGTGAATGGGTTTTGGTTAAATGCCTGAAATAAGGTCTGTGGTTACCACAGGCTTAAGATATTTACATATCTAGTTCTAAGCCATAATATACACCATTAAATGTCCCACAACTGAATTATAAGGCGCTTACTTATCATCAGCGGTTGCCAACAAGTGGCTAAATGAGACTACAGAAGCTGTCAGGGACATTAAACATCATCTGCCAAACACAGAGACTCATCTACTCACTATTCCATCTTTACCGGTCTATTAGGTCTATTAGACATTCACGGTGCCTGCTCAGGCCTGTGAGAGTTGACCAATCAGAGCAGAGGGGGCCTTAGAGTTGGCTGCAGTAATAGACAAAATGAGAAAAATAATGTGTTTTTTTTTTTTACGTTAAAAGCATGTAAACATTTTCTAGTAGACACACAAAATAATAGCATGAACCTGAAAATGAGCATAATATGGGTCCTTTAAAATGAGGTTAGGTGAGCTGGTTATTTAAAACAGTGTGATGTTATCGAAAGCATCGGATGTGGTATCTAAAGCAGACAGGTTTCTGAGTATGAGCACAACGGAAGATGTGTCAGCACTGTCAGTCATGCTTCAGATATTTTTGCGGCTTCTATTTAAATCATGTAGTACAGACTTGTTCTTGGTAAGGTTGTGGCCACACATGAACGCAAACCTGTGCATGCAAAACCACTGGCATAAAAACTATGTAGGCTGTTATCTGATTGTAAATTTTTATCACAAGATTGGGTTGATAAAATACACAACTGCTGGTTCGACGATTATGGCTATGGGTAGTGCTAAAACTGGAGGAGCATGGCATGATTCATTCCAGCGAAACTGTGCTGAGTCTGGCTTCGTCTAATGACTGTAAGTTGATTAATTGTGGGACTCTCATTTCCTGGAGAGGTCTGGTAGCCAACAGTATGCTCTCAAATGAAGAAGAAGCCAAAGAGGGAAAGACAGCGAGAGAGAGAGTGGTGGTTTTAAGAAGCCACTGCAGCAGAGCCTCGGCTGACCACTTGAGCTGAGACTGCAAGGACCACAATGGGGCATATTTATGAGTCCTTCCTGGCTGTTGCGTAAATTTGGTATGATTGTAACCACCATATAATTGGGTGACAGCATTCTCTCTCTCTTAATGATGAACGCTGGTTATGTCAAATCCCCTCAAAGACCACACAGATCAAAACAGATCCATTTGAAACCAGAGCTATCACTTCTGACCCATAAACTGCGTTTTATGAATTACTTCCTAGCAGCACTGAGTTCATAAACAATACTGTATGTATGAAACTAAGGTAAAAATAGGAGAGATTTAGTGATTTCCCATCAAAGCCTTGGTATTATTGATAAATCAGTTTGAAGGCAAAATGTTCTTTTAAACAAAAGGAAACATAAATGTTGTTTAACAAGAGAAGCAACAATCAGTCGATTAATCCACAGTCAATCGAAAGAAAGTAAATGTCCAACTATTTTGATAATCGATTAATCATTTCAGTCGTTTTTCAAAATTTGTTGGTTCCAGCTTCATAAATGTAAAGATCTGTTGCTTTTATTTGTCTGAGGACGTCACTTTGGGCTGTGGCAAATTATGATGAGCATTTTTTAAACTATTTATTGACATTTTTAATCGACTTATCTTGACAGTACTGGTCAGGTCAATAGATAAAGAAAATAATCGTTAACTGTAGCCCTACATCTAACCTATACCACTGCATACATACTCACACATGCTAGATTTAATCTCCAGTCATATGATGATATGAATCATTACATATGAACCCATCAACTCAGAGGTCTTCATGTCCCCTGACAGTGTAAATGTGTCCTTCCTCCTGACTTTCATTGCTCTCAATCTCCACTTCAACGCACATGATTTTGCTGCAGGGCAGAAAAAGGTGATTGAAAAGCTAGTAGCTCTATGTGTGTGTGAGAGGGAGTGTGACACTGAAGATATGGATCGTTAAAGCTTAATCCTGGTGGAAGAAAAGGCTGGAGGCAGTGGCTCTCTGAATAATAATCACACCAGTTCCATGTGGGTTTGGTGAATGACAAACCTGGCATTTAAACGTGGCAGCACAACAATGATCAGGCTGAATATTGAGAGGTGAAGATGATGTGTCTATAGTGAAAGGCTAAAATTAGAGTAGCAAGAACAGACAAATAAGTGTTTTTTTCTTGTATTCCTAATTCAACGGGCCCAACAGAGCCTGAATTATAAAACTAATTCTGCATGTTAAAGTAATTAATTCTGTATCTTGGCCGGCAGACTAGACATATTTTATGTAATCAATTGGGTTTATGGAGATTTTGGATCTCTTCCATCCCAAGAACCCAGTGTTCTGTGAAAGCTTTCTGGCATTACACATGATGATGTGGCGATGTTTACTGAATCAACCACCTGATTACTATGCACTTCATGCTGTTGTCACACTCCAGCAAAATCATCCTGAAACCTGACTCGCTGCAATTACTGACTGTGCTTTTTGAGATTCTGTACGAGGCTTCTTCAGTATATTTAACAGTCTTTAATAAAGTGCCATTTACTTCAAGAGTAGAATAGATATGACTCAAATCTGATGTGATTCCTTACACAAGAGCAAAAAAGTGTGTTATTTTCCCTCATTTTGGCATTTCGGCACAACAATCAAAAGCCCACATACTGACACACTGTCACACATTGGTATGAACAAGCTGCGTTCAAATGTAACAGGTGTCAAAACCAATCGTGCATCACAAAAGCAGAGTCCTACGACAGCTGATGACACCAAACATATTCTTTTCTGAACATGACTCAGTGTATTGATAACTGTGTCTGTCTCCTTCTTGTACAAAATGATTCTATGCTGACGCTGTAAAAGTTCTCTGTGTCACCGAGCCACCTTTTTCCATTTTGTTTTTCAGCACTCAGAGAGAGGACAAAATGACATTTGCATTTTGATTTGTGACGTGGCGAAAAGTGGAAAGTTACTGGATTTTTCCCGACGGGGGAAAACAACAGCTGACACTGCGTCACATCCTCTCTTTTTTTTTTTAAGCGTCACATCCTTTTCATTTCATGCACACAGTTCAGCAGGCTGGAGTGAACCACTTAACAATTGTGTGGATGTGTTTGTGGTTTGGTGGAAAATTACATATTATAACGTATAAACTCACACAAGTCAGTGTCTAGGCCAGGGTAGTTAATGTGTGTGTGCCCCTCAGATAAAGGCTAAAGATTACATTACATGAGTCCAGCTGTTGGTTCTCCCACAGGGTTTCTGTGTTAAAAGCCGAGAAGCAGATTATCTCCCCTGCACACATCAGCAACAATAATCACTGTGTGCAGACCCATTACACACACACACACACACACACACACACACACACACACACACACACACACACACACACACTGACAGAAGCATGAAATATATGTTTTCAATATCTACAATCACATTGCCTCAGTGGGCTTTACAATCTGTACAGTGTCCTTAGACCCTCGATTAGAGAAAAAGATGAATTTGTCGGGAATTTGTTGTGTTTTCATAAACGTTCTGGTTGGTTACAGCTTCCTTTTGCTCAATTTAGGACCCTTCTGACTGGTTTGGACCAGTGTGAATGTGAGTTTTTTTTAACTGTTTGTTGTGTGGTTAGTTTGTATTTATTATATATGTATTGAATATATGTGTTGTAGCCTGTATATATTTTATTGAGACTGGTATTAGGTTGGCAGAAAATATTGGGCTATCACTACTGGCATATATTTTATCCAATATGTGCCGATATGAAAACTTTATATCATAATACAGAAAAAGATGCTTGGGGTAATTTGTCATTACTTACTTTTAATTGAAGTTTATTATTTCAGTGCACTGATGTCATTTTGGGAAATCAAGTTTATTTTTAAACTGTAAGATATCCTGCCTCCATTACATATGTTTGTCGCAAGTGTGTGAAAACCACAGATGAGGGATCATTGCTTGTATATCGGAATTTTTTACTTTCTGATATCTGTATCGGAAGTATTGGTCGTGCTCTAGTATTTTATTATAGATATAAGTAATGTATCAGGGCGACCTTAAAGCTCTCAATGGCCGTTCCCCGGGCTCCAGCGTGCAACTATATTGGTTGCACATGCGCAAAAAAAATCTGTCGTGGGACTCAACATTTTCACTGGTCGCACTGGTGCGGCTGAAATGTAGCATATTATTTTTTAAACAAGTTCTTGTTGCGTGTGCTGTGATTTAAACAAAGAAAATAACGTATTGGCAGCTTTACTCCTGTTAACAATCATTAACATAATGTGTTAAGACATTAAATTAAAGCTGCTGTAAGCGCTGTCGTCATTTAAGCTAAATTCCTGTTCGTTTAGTAGCTACTAATCCTCTCCCTCCTCTCTACATCACGTAATCGACACGCATAGTATCAAACAGGAGGACTCTCTGCCTGTTCACAAGCAGAAATACCTCTTTATTGAGTTCTCTGTCCTGATTGGATAAAGTGGGCAGGGACACCAGAAAATGTATTTTCTCTTTTACTGCATGAGCAGGGGGAGGAGAGACCTGGGTTACTGGCCAAAAACTCAATAACAGTGATTACTGTTGGAATATCGAGCTATTTTAATACATATTTTCATAAAATATATATCACTTACAGCAACTTTAAAATGTTTTATTGGATTGCTGCTAAATTCTGTGCTGGTGCACCAAAATGAAAGAGTTAGGCGCACCAGTGCAAACAGTGTGAAAAGTTAGTCTGGAGCCCTGGCACTTTCCAAAACATAACAATAATAATAATAATAATAATAATAATAATAATGATAATAATAATAAATTAAGATTATGATGATGATATAGCAAGATAGTTAGTTAGTTCAAATAAAAGCATAGACAGTTCCTTGCTTTTACAAGCATTACTGCACGACAGCATGGCTGCTGCTCAGATTAAAGGTGCACTATGTAGTTTTGGGGGAGAAATTTAATAAACAAATAAAAAAATAAACAAACTTTCTCTTCGTTTTCGTGACTGAACAGCTTGTTTATTCAGTTATGGAAAAAAATACATATTTCTGAGTTTATATTATTACCTCATTGATATTGTCAATATTACAATTTTGAGTTTGAGTTTTTTTCTTCTAAACTACATAGTGCCCCTCTAAATATTGTTTATAAAATCACACTGTAGACTCTCAGTAACTTCACTGTGATGGGCATTTTGTCAATAGTTAGTTAATCGACTAATCAAAGCAAAACCAAATCAATCAGTACACAAGTTAAAAAATGCAGCTCTTAATCACAAGTTACATTCTTATTGCTATTTCCTCGTGGATCTCCAACTAGATCTGACCTAATCAATTTGAGTTGTCAGTGTAATATTAACAAAATAAAAAATATGAGCACACAAGGAAATGCAGTGAGTAACCTGACGAGGAAGAGAATTTCTGTTTTTTGTTCCTTGTGCTCTTTTCTCACCCACTCAGACACCTGGGCTACTCGTTTAACCTGTCTAAAAACGACCTTCTGAACTCAGGGGATATCCCATACGAGCAGGCTTCTACTACTACGACAAAAAGTAAATAAAAACCGAATAAAACGATGTACTCGGTGGATTTAAAGGTGTGTTTTCAGATTAAACTCTTTGTTGTTTGTCACGAAACTCACGAGTTAAAGATGCCCCACTAACTGACGAGATAGACAGTCCCGGGATGTTTGAAAATGAGCTTACACCACCGAGGGTAATTGGTTTGTCTGGAGCTGGATTTAACAATGTGTAATGTGTTAGTTGTTGTGAATTTACCTGGAAGGCCGGCGCTGGCAGAGACGACACAGAGCAGGACCGCGGCGAGCAGCAGCAGCGAGGCCCGGTGCTGGCGTCCGTTCGGCGGGTTAGAGAGCAGCAGCATCCTTGGGGTCTTCTCGGGGACGGAGAACCGCAGACGGGGACGGAGGTTGTTGTCATTCCCCCATGACTTTTCCTTAATGTTTGTTATTTTAGTTTTTTTCGTTTTTTTTTTTTTATGCGAGAGAGCGTCAGCGCAAAGCACACGGAGCGATAAGCCGAACGGGTCGCACCGGGGCGCAGTCTGTCCACACACTGCGTACTGTAATCCGTGGCAGGGCTAAAGATAGCGGAGCTTCAGGCAGGAGGGAGGGAGGAGGAGAAGGGGGGAGGGGGCGTGTGTGCTCCTGTACTGTATGTGTTTGACATGCTGCCTTCACGGTATCCTCGTACAAAACATACACACGTCTAACCTAGCAGTTTTCTACATGATTTAGTTGTTTTCTTAAAAAAATTAAAAAAAAAAAAAAATCTATACACATAATTATGGCTAATGTGGCAGTCTACTATCATTACACTATCATAAGTAGCCATTTTGATTTTATGTTATTGACAGAAAAATTTAAGCACATTTGATTTCCTTTCTGATTCCACCAAAAAGAAAAACTAATTGTTTTAACTGAATAATAATAATAATAATAATAATAATAATAATAATAATAGCTCTTCTGCTAATTAAAAAGCTACTAATTCAACCACATCGTTGTCATCATCTTCTTCAGTGGATGGATTTTTCTCAGTTGCCATGGTGATGGCTCAGTTGTCATCCTCACGTCACATCAGCTATGGAAGCAACAAAGTCATCCCCATGACAAGTGAGCAAACTCTGTATACAAGGCTTTCTTTCTTTCTTTCTTTCTTTCTTTCTTTCTTTTTTTCTTGTAAACGGCAAGAATTGACTTTGAGATATCCTTCCTGGTCATGTTTGCATTTGTTATCAGTAGGCTATGTCCCTTAAACAACTGATTTTATTTTGCATTTTTTTGTTTAAAAGAAATACAAGAAAAATTAATTACAGACAGAATGGACTTTTAGGCTTGGATATTAGATTCAATCTACTTGGCTATCTATTAATTTTTTAATTGAAGAGAAACATGCCAAATAAATAGTAGATGGCCTAAGATGTATAGTAGGAAAATAGTGAAATGAGATCTGCACAATCATTTAAAATATTATCAAAATCCCAATATGGCCAAGCACAATATCCAAATCAGAAGCTGAAATCTTTTGATAAATGTAAAATATGTGACAAAACATCATTATAATGAAGCACTGTAGTGCTGCAGAGATGCTAAATCTTGCTCTCCAGATGTAAGAAAACAGACCCCAACAAATACCACAACATCATGATTTTAATAGTTATTTTTTCAGTGAAAGTAAATATTGTAACGCAGAAATTATCATGAATCATATCGCTCAGAACTAAAATCTTCATTTTGGATATTAATGGAATTTTCCACCTTTAAATGTAATCTTTTATGCCTTTACCTCGACCTCCCAATGTTTCTAAAAAAAAACTGTACAATCGACATGTCACTATTTCCCACAGCACTTGAAGGCAGCAGTTTACTGAGTAGATTAGACACGGTGCACAGTGCAGGACGTACGTGTGACGTGATGACGTAGAAAAACCGGTTTAATAACACAGACAATATGATGTTACATACTGCTAGAAAGTGGCCTTTGCTGATCAAAATGGACAAATCTATTTTAATGGAATCATTCGTTTGATGTCATCAGTTAATTTGTCAATAATAACAATATAATGAAGATTATGATTGAGAGAGAAAGTTGATGAGCAAATAGTGTATGTTTACCTAAGTGAGCAGGGTGTAGCAGGTGCAGTAAAATGAAGCATGCCATATTTTAAGACTTATGAATACACGTCATATCAGCAAACATTGCATGTATAAATTCTCTTCTCTTTCTCTTCTCTTATTATTGTCCGTTCTGCCTATTAACTCCATTATTCATTCCCAAACACAGGACAAATGGTGAAAGGCAGGCAGCTGGCGACAGACTGGTCTGTGTGTTTGGTTAGAGCTGAAAGGCCATCTCCAAACAAAGGCCAAATTTCAGTGACCAGGGCAGAGACAGCAACCTTCAGCTGGACAAGTCATTTAAAAAAAAAAAAAAAAAAAGCTCTTTCTGTCAGTGATGAAAATGGACATAAATGTGCTTCAAAATAAAGTACTGCAGTCATTCTGTGTGGACTCTGAATACTAGAAGTACACATTTTTATAAAAACAACATGGCTCATTTTTTCATTTAGGAAATATCTATCATTGAATATCAAGATACTTAAGACGATTATTGTCGACTGACTACTAAGAACTTAATGTGAATCATTTGCAAATTTGTGCTGTAATGTTTTTGCCGTTGCTGTTGTCAGCGTCACTGTCATTATCAATAAAGTCATCATAATCGTCATCATTCTTGTGAGTGTGCTATTGTGGGGTAGCTGTTCCCATAAGGCACAAAAGGTTTCAAGGTCCGTCTTATCAGAAGAGATACACATTCAGTGTATTTACCAATACGCAATGATTATAGCTCAAGGACACGGGCATTTTGTTTTTCTATTAATGGACACAATTGACCCTCATGTTTCCTTTCTCAACACTTCTCAGGGAGGACAATGTAGTCAGCTTAGTTTAATGTGAAGATAAAAAATATGCAAAGAAATTTTACTGTTGCTCCATCCTTATCTTTCTTACTGTATCATACGTTGAAACAGTATGGGAGGGCTTTACAGTCCTTTGGCACTTGGAGCACTCAAGTTGTGTTTGAAAGCTCAAGCTCCAAATTTGACAACTTAAATAGAAAAAAATACCTATTCCTGAGTGGGTGTGAAATGGTTACAAATGTCCTCACGACAGCAAGATCATTACCAAGATCACTACGGATCAAACTATTTATGTATGTGCACATATAAATAACTGTAACCAGCCTTTTATTATTACCTTGTTGCCTTGGATGTTTGAATAGCACGGATTAGACTCATCCGGCAATCCCATTCTTCATAAATGTTATTTACAGTATTTCATTCTAAGTTTTGTGTAGCCAGACCTATCTTCACAGTCATTCTAGATAGACTCAAGTGACATAAAATGGCTCTCAGGAAGCCACAGCTGTCACTGATGCTCAACAATGTCAATCTGTCATGAAAAGAAAACTAGAAAAACAGCTTCGTGATTGTGTGGTGCCACACACCAGTCATGTTGCAGTTTACATCCATGTCTGCCCAGATTCATAGCATATGAGTACTGAAGACTTGACATGCTATGATTAGTAGTCTAGTGTGTGAGTTCATTGAGAGAAACAAGAAAAACAGTCAAATTACTTGGATGTGTTCACACGCTTGGCCAATAGAGTTGATTCTGACAGAACATGAAGAAGCTACATGAAAACATGAATGCTTCACACACAAATGGAAATGAAGTGTCATGACTGCAACATTTTATCCTATTAAACATTTGTGTGAAATTTTGTCAATATCAGTGTATGGATTTTTGAGGTCATTGACCACCATAATCTAATAAGACCATCCTCGAGTCCAAGTGGACATTTGTGCCGAATATGTAGAAAATTCCCTTGAGACGTTCACAAGGCAACCTGAAGACGTAAACCCTCCAGCCACAGCTATCGCCTGTACAGAGGTATAAGAAGAGGAAAAAGGGTTGCATTTGTGATTTTAAATTTATTGACGGGAGTGCCTCAGCTCACAGTCGGAAACTAAATACAGAGAAGATGTGAAACAGAAACAGGAGCCATGTCGTGCATCTCTTTTGGCACTTAAAACAAACTGAATGAAATAGCATGACAAATAATGAAATGTATCCCCTACTTCTTGTCCATGGTCCTTCTCTCTGCGTGAACAGAGAACACAGTCCACAGTCCTGAGGTATACCGGTTGGCAAAGCCTCATATAGGCTTAACAAAAACAATAAAATGTCAGGTTGGAGTATTAAGACTTCAAATTAACTCAGCAGCATCAGGAAAAGGTCCACTGTACAAACGTAAAAGAAAACATACTCCTCTGGCACAAAGAGCATTTTCCCCCCCTACACAAACATAAGCTCACATTTTATGTACCACAAAAGATAAAAATCATGCAACAAATTATTATTGAGAAGTGAATAAACTGATTAAAACAGTTATGCATCTTTCTGAATTGCTGCATAATGTTATAACACATAAATGCCCAGAATATAGTTTAGCTTGTGTAGTTTGAGTGTGAAAGACTAACAGCAAGTACATATGAGTTTTGACAAGAGAGACAACAATGCTGGATTCAAAATGCATCCAATTTTCATTGAATACAACTGTACGTAGACAATGCACCAGGATTCAACTGGCCTTTCCAGTTTGACTGTTAAGGCAAAAACCTTTCTGCAATCTTAATGGATGTTAAGTGTTCCTTATATTTTAAGACGGATATAAAACACTGCATCATTACACAATGTAAATGGGAAAATAAATAACTGATTAAAATTACTTATTGCAACACGCACACAGGAGCAAATGCGAGGACAGGCTGAACGTTCATTTCTGTTTCCACAGACGATCATACCCGTGTTTCAAAGTGCATAGCAGTCTGGGACTGCAGACCAACCTGTGATGCTGCATCTGGACCTAAGCAGAGTTACATGAAGACTTCAGTTGCAAAACAAAAAAATCCAGCTTTGGTTATTTTTGTAATGTTTTTATGATGACATAACTAAAGGAAAAAGTAGCCTAAAAAAATCCAAACTTATTTTTAAAAGATCGATCACTGTTGAGATTTTTTTATCAGGTTTCTTCTAACAGCAATGATGTTTTAGCCGAGACACTTTCTTGAGCATTAGTTATTACACACACACACACACACACACACACAACACACACACACACACACACACACACACACACACACAATTTAGCACAAAGAAAATGCAGAACGCATCCACACACACCCACACATCTCATCAAATGGGTCAACCTAGCAAAGTGCATTCACTCTTGAAATTCCCTGAAGTTGCTTACTAGTACAAAATAAAAATAAACTCCCCAAATTGGCCCCAGTTCACCTCCTTCATCTGTGAACATTATATTACTGAGGACAGAGGAGTTATGGTAGCTTACTAACTCCACCTACTGGCCAGGTAATATTCCATCCACCATTTCTGACTATTTAACAGTAGTTGTTGAAGTGAAAAGGTGCAATCTACATTTAAAACAAACTGCATTGCATAAAAACCTAGCTGGGTACATTTTCGCCATGTTGTCCTCCAAGTTGAGGTCATTTTTAATTCTATAGTTAATGATCTATGTCATTATCATTACACGGGCCCCTTGTATGTGCCTACAATAGCAACACTACAGGCTAGGTGTGGGCAGCACCAGCCCAGCCATCTTAACCTACAGCTTTAGGCTTTGAACTATCTAGTTTAGTCTCATGATCCCTCTCTTCAGAGAGACCTGCACCACACGGAATAACAGCTCCCCTCTGACTCTGTCTAATAAATACAGAACCATCTTTAGGTTACAAAGTCAAGACAGGATGGGGCTCGACTCTTCTTCATCAGTTGTAAACATGCGGTCTGGGTCAGTCAGGGCTCCATGTGGGGCAGTGAGGGGCTCTGAGGCACATGCCATTCAGAAACTGACGAGGGATCAGTGTTAGGAAACTGACAGCTTCGGGATCAGCAGTGATCAAGGGTTTGTGCCTGGTCCGCTGTCAGAATTTGGGGTGTGAGATGAACCCGCTGAGCACGGTTCAGTTCTGTCATTCTCTGATGCCTTTGTGCAGAACTGCTGCTGCGATTCTTCCTCCTCTTCCTTAAGAAGCACCTCTTCTTTCTCCAAGACAAACTCCAAGGTGGGCCCTCCGGCTGCTCCGTCCTCCAGCTCGCCCTCCTCTGCCAGGCGGAGTTTGATGTTCATGCCGACGGGTCTTTCAGTCTTATCTGGACAATAGGAGTAGGAGAGCCAATGAAATGCAAAATTAGATCAGAGAGAAGTGCTAAGATTTGTTGTCTTTTCCTGGTTTTGAAGGCTGCATTACAGTAAAGCGGTGGAAGTCTCTGAACTTGCCAGTCTTCTACCCATATTTAAATTAAGTCATTATATCCTCATTACTGATGGTTATTTATCAAAAATCTCATTGTGTCAATATTCTGTGAAAGTACAAATAATCATCCCTACAATGTATGGGCCTCACCATGTCCCAGCTGCCTCTCCTTGGGCAGCAGCAGCACATCCACGTTGTAATGCTCCTCCAGAGCAGCTGTGAGCATGGCACCCTCGCGGCTGAACAGGAAGACCAAAGGCAGGCTGATGTCTTCAGTGGAGTCACCATCTCCAACCATCTGGAAGAGGGGAGTCTCCTCGCTATTGCTTCCCTCACGGTGGTCTGAGAAGGAGAATAAGGGAATAATTGGGACCACTTGGCAGTTATTCTAACCTCTACGTATTGAGCTTTGAAGTAGTTTCGGCTCCTTACCTATAAAGATGATTCCTATGGCTCCTGCCTCCTGCAGCCGACGAGCCTTTGCAGCGAACATACAGTCACCGCGCAGCGCCAGAGCAATGTGGCCTTTAAGCTGCGCTGCATTATCTATCGGCCCACATGCGGTGTAGGGGGACGCTTTCACTATGCTGCCCTTCACCTGCGGCACAAGAGTTTGAGTGTATTATTGTAAGTTATTGTATTTCTTAAATGGCTGGAGATAAAGAGAAGTATAGGTCAAACAAAACAGGTAACATTTGCACAGTTCGGTAAAAAGCTGTTGGTCATTGTAGAGTTGATGTTGACATTATACTGTCACATTGTAAGCTCACCCCGTGCTCCTGCTTGGTGAGGTCCATCCCAAACTTGGCAGGTCCTGCTGTGAGGACCGTCCTGCCCAGAAATGGGGGGGATATGAGTTGAACAACATGAGGCACCACCTCCTCCTCCTCAGGCATCTGGTTTACCTCTGCCACAAGTTTAACCCGGTACACTCCTTTATGATCCTAAAGGGATGATTAATAAGATTAATTTATCAAGGCTTATCAAGGAATTTGTTGACACAGTGATACTGTATATTATGGTGACCTACATTCCAGGCATTTTTTTCCATTTAAAGTACACATTAGTCACTGTGACCCAATTCTTATCAGACGTTTAATAATGTGAGGTGAAATTGGTAATCCCTGCACTCTGATTAACACATTTCCTTTTTCCCCTCACTGCTGGACACCTCATGATACCAGAGAGGAAATTCTTACTGCTTTAGTAAACACAGAACTGTGCATAGCATAGCTGATAAGATGATGAAGAAATCTGTTAACATTTAATTTGGCTTATAATTGGCTTATTATTATAATCCATGCTGTTAAAAAATCCCTGTTTGTAATACAAATTGAAAGATACAATTGGTTCAACAGCAGGTTATATAAATAATAAATGGTTCAGTAGGTTGTTTGTGTGCATCAATCGTGACAAATGGAGAGAAAAAAAAATCAGGTCTTAAATCAGGAGCTGGAGACATGTTTTACACACTCTTAACTGTGCCATTAAAACCTGCTTAAAAGACATCCTGACATCTTTGTTTTTCCACCGTTTAACCAGCTAAAATTCACTTTTCAGTCACTTTGGAAAGCACACTAGCTTACTGTTAAAATGTCTATAAAATGTTTGTTATCTTTTTCCCCCATTTTATTCCCCACTGCAACACGCAGGAGTTATAGACAAGAAAGGGCTTTCAACAAGTACATACGATACGTATTATTGGGGCCCAATACCTGTTATTGGTCCTATTACTTAATTATCTTACTTATTGGCCATCTGCTTACAACCTTTAGACAACAAACAACTAGGGGTGTCAGAATTTCCACTCCAAATAAAAAATTGATCGAGACAAGCTTTCACTCTCAATCGGAATCAGTTTGATGGCCCAACTCAACTTTTTAAGGATGCCTTCTGTTTATGCGGACAGTGTTGGGGCCTAATGTTTTGCAGGTGTATATACAGAGATTAAAATATAAAAACGGAGACAGAAATGCAGGTCACACGGTGAGTACAAAGTAATTCAAATACCCTCTGACTTCTGATGCCTCCCGCCATGACTTCGTTCAGTGGAGTGAGAGAAATGCCCATGCTTTTCAGGAACTCTACTGGCTCCATGCCGTTATCATGAAGCGGTAGTTCAATTTCCCTGTGAAGTACAAACATACACGAGTTAAAACTCAAACTAATCATGGCTGACAGTTTTCACCAGTGATTTCACTCTAAAACCAAAAGCCAGCTTCCGACTGGACACACCTGACAGGTAAGGGGTGGAAGGCTCGTCCCACCCCAGTGAGGTATTTGTAGCTGTCCCGGATGGTTTTGGCGAATGAAGGGTTGTTGGGGAACAAGGTCTCCATGCTGGGGCAGGAGTGTGTGAACAGGTCTTCTTCTTGAGAGACAGGAACAGTCTCCTGAAGCACAGGACCAACAGTTAGCACTCTATAGCTGCTACATTCATGTCAATTCAGACGTTAAGGGGTCAGTTAGCATTTTAAGTAAAAGTAGTAAAAGGCCCCATACGGACAATTCTGGAATCAACATCTGCTTCATAATGACACATTAAAACAAAAAGCTTGTCTATTGCCAGTTTAAGCTCTCACTGTATTGTTGCCTTGACAAGGCGGCTTGGTAGTGGAGAGAGATACAGGGAGAAGATGAGCCTCCGTGGTGAAGATGTAGTCGTCAATATCGATGGGAAGCTCACTCTTCTCCGAAAACAGCAGGTACAGGTATTTAAACATCTCAGCCAGAAAGAAGGAGTCCATCCTAAACACAGACAGCCACACACACACAAATGAACATACATATACACAGAAAAATGAAAGCTGTTATCACACATTCATAGGAGATATTTCGATGGTACCATTACAAGATATTCCATCAACAGAAAGGTTTAACAGACTTCACCATCTAAGGTTACTCTTCCTAAAAATCTGAAAAATATGTCAGTGTAAACATGTGTAATGGCATTTGTATACCTGTCCTCATGCGTCCCCGTGCGGACATCTTGCACAGCAGCAAAACCGCAAGGCACCCTGGCGTAGGCATTGAGCTTTTCCACAATGGACTGTCCCACTCTGAGGTAGTAGGGGTCGCCAGTGGCCTGCAGAGAGGAAGACATCATGCTCACAACACAGCTTACATGGAACATTCAGTTTGCTATAGAACGGTTTGAGTATATAGTACAAAAGTGGGGTTTCATCAATAATTAGCCATTTTATAGCTTTTCACCTTATAGAGGTAGTAGGTGCTTTCTGCAAACTCTGGTCTCAGGAGGTGTTGGCCCCAATGAACTCGAAACTCTGTAGTGAAAGCCTGCAGGGAGAGTAATCAAAGGCAGCAAAAGATGTTAGTGACACAACAAGCAATTTCCATGTGCTGCTGACTTGATGTAATTTCATGCCATTTTCCCTGTAAGTTGTAAAAGTATAATTGGCAAAATATACTTGAAGTATCAGAAATAAAAAGTACTCATTGTGCAGTAAAATGCTCATTATAAGGACGTAACTTGATTTGTCATGTTGTTAAAATCAATTAGATTAAATGGATTATGCAACAGGAGACATTCCCATCTGATTAGCGTTTAATGTTCTTATATATTCCCAGAAAAGTTATTATATCACAATATAGAATCATATCATGATACATTATTATGACTATTGTAATTTGACCCACCTCTATTAAGTGTTATTAATACTTTATCTTGCCAATATATGCCTAATATATGTTAAATAGAGCAAAAAGAGCCGAGATTCTTTACCTCTGGAAGAAACTTGTGCTGTTTGGTGACTTGATAAAGCATTTCATGAGTCTCAATAGCTGGTTTCAGATCTCCTCTCAAAACCTGTGTGGGAAAAAAAAGTGTCACTCCAGAGAACATCTGGAAACTATTTCTACAGCTTCTGCTAGTCTCTTGGTAGTAAATACAATTCAACAAGTGCGAACTTAACACAGCATCCCTGACCTGTAAGCCAGGGAAGAACGCCAGGAGAGAGTCCATCCAGCTGCGCACGCTCACAGTGGGGTTGTGCATGTGCACATTAAGCAGCAGGGGAGGCTGACTGATGTACTTCATAATGGCACTGTAGTGCTGTTGCAGATCAACATCATGAAAAACAGATTAGCAAACAGTGAAAATGTCTTCAAGCTGCAACCACAGTATGAACAAAATGACCACTAGTGGGCCACTGATGATGCAACAGGGAGTACAATACAGATTGCTTGGATATGTGCTAGGATATAGATTTCTGTGTGGGCGTGCAGTAAAGGAAGACTTACAATGTTGAACCTATCCAGAAACACATTGTCTCCTAGTAGAATATAGGCCTTCATCAGATACTCATAGTATGAGTCGATACCAGCACCAACTCCACTGTCTGCAAACACAGAAGAGAAAAGAAGGTCAGATTAGTGGTTCATGCATAGAGCTGTGGAATATGAACAGTGTATTGCTCATGAATTTCTGAATTATCAACGTTCTGTGTCATGCTGCTCCAGTCTGTGAGAGAACGTGTGGTTTCAGTTTTCATCTCTTCTTTATACCAAAGTTTGGATGGTTTTACATTATGCACTGTGTGTGTTTAAACTGCCTCACCCCTCCTGACCCATTCTTCATTATGGATATTGATGACAGTCCCCACCAAGTCACTTCCCCTCTGTCTCCTCTCCCAGAGGACATCCAGAGCCTTCCTTGCATTTGCCTGTCCAACAATGATAAGCATTAAAAATGTCTCAGGTAAAATTAATTACATTATTCAGAAATGGTTTCTTCATTCATCGACTGGCATCAGATATAGCCAGCTATAATATATAGAAAATATAGAAAAGTATATAAAGCCTCATTTCTAGAGAGGCAGTAATACCTCAAACACAGACTCTCCTGACAGTCTGCTGAGGGCAGCAAACTCCAGGATCATTGTTCCAGCACATGCTGTGCAGGTGTCCGACTCAGTGCCTGTGCGTGAAAGTGGGTTTAGGACTCCGTACCGAAGATTCACCTGCAAAACAAAACAAAAAAATAAATAAAAATTAATCATGTCACTTCACTCGACTCAATTTCTTTTAGTTACTTACTAAAATAAAGTAATATATTGTTCATTAGGCCCTCTGTGGTACACTGAGTGCGAGGAACTATTAACTAATCTATATTTGTCTGCTCTGTCTACAGTTTAATACATCTGAAACTAGTAGAGAGCAGATCTCTGACACACTTATCAGAAACAGGGATTTATTCATCTTGTATCATGCCAAACTTGAGTGGATCATAACATATCAGGTACAGCATTAATATGCAGATGCTGTGGTCCAAGATGAGACCAAACTTATCAATGAATGTGAATTTTTCAGCCATGACAAACACCAAAATGTGGCCTGAAAGAAACTATGTAAGCCTTGCTTTTTAGCATAGCTGATCACTAGAAATGCCTTTTTTGTCATAAGTCCAAGCTTTCAATACGCTTACAAGGCATCAAAATTTGGCACAAATTGATGTAATGTAAATAGGTAATAGTATCGACCTAATTCTGTCGGTTCACAGCATCCAAGAGAGGTGACCTGTAATATTCAACAATAAAATAAGAAATACCTTGGGGTAAGGAAGGCCACTTGTGGTGTTAAAGGCAGGCAGTAATCGATGACCCAGCTCTTTGGCCATGTGTAGGAGTTCATCGCGATACCACTGCATCCTCTCCCCACGCTGCCGTAGCAAGTCAGCCATCACGTGGGCACCCAAAAGCCCTCTGGGTAGAATTAATGGCAGGAAGAATATACAGACAATGGGGACACTTTATCAGCAGGACATCTTTGCGTAGTAATAGTAATACTCTGTTCTGATGTGGAATAATTCTACATTCAGAGGAATTATCCGGATCATTTCGTTTCAGTCAGATGTTATAATAAAGACTCATCTATAGTACAAAAGTAAAAACAAATCACAGACATGTTTCATACCCTAAAACTCTGATGTTGGTCTCAAACACAGACACAACCACATCGTTGTCCAGGCGGACATCCCTCACGGCCTTCCTCACTGCATCCTCAAACTCATCAAGCTTGTTTAGCACCTGCCCGCACAAACACAAACAAAGGGAACAAATAAATTAACTGTTTCAAAAAAGGAAAAGTTGATCAAACTACTTCTATGCTTGTAAACAGAGGAAAAGCAAGTACTCACCACCAGGGTATCAAGGGTGTCAATCAGTGTCAGAGAAAACCTGCAGAAAAGGTAAAAGAAATGTTATGATGAGAGCCTCTGGCACAGCACAATGGAGCTGGTGTCCCACTTAGCCACTGATCCAGTTTCATTTGTAATGAACCACAGACTGTGAAATGTCTTCAACCTGTTGAATCTGCAGTGAAATTACATTATGCAACCTGTGTGGTACATAAATGGATGCGTTGAACTGCCTTCTGACAAATCTCACTGACTTGAATTAGCATCTAATTCATGTTTTCCTTTGAAACTAGGACATCTACACTGTGTTGAATTAAACCTGTTATAAAAAGAAAGACAAGATTGCTTGTCTTCTTTGAAGATGCAAAATACTTTCCTAAAAACAGATGACATGGCATAAAAAAAATCCACCTTTTGTGTTAAATCCCTTACATATTTGCTCAAATAAAAATGTATTCCGGACAGTATATCATATCCAATCCTTTTACTACACATATTAGTCTTTAAAACAGCACATGTGGTTTCGGTCTAAACTGATGCTGAGTGATGGATTAAAAATACATGTTTTGTTTGTTGATGCTGTACTTACTTTCCCAAAGAGTCATCTATGTCCCCTCTGTTGGGCTCCTGGCCCCGGACTCTCCCCCTGCAGCTCAGAGGCATCAGCTCATCTGCTGGATAGGCATATTTCTGCAACACAAACAGTAAAGTGTCTTCAGGCTTCATTTAATGTCTCCAGCAAAGAAAGGTGTCATTGAGGAAAGATGGCTGGAGGGTTGAACATTTTGTCTTAATCATTTGAAAAGAGAGACGTATGAATGTAATAAAAACAAAAAAGGATATCAGATACAACCAACAACAGGACTTCATTCATAATAGGAGAATCTCTCCTCTGTGTGTATCCTGTCCTTCCAACACACATTAACGAAACTGAGGAAAATCCTGAGTCCCGTCTCCTCACTGAAAGACAAATCAATACCACCGAGACCACCAATGTGCTGCTGGCATCTGCTGCACCAGACTGACACTGCAGCTACAACAAAATCATGCCATTTTGCTTTCTACACAATCCCCATTAAATCAGATTCAACTGCACCGAGGACTCTGTCCAGCCACTGGTTCACTGGATGACCCTGAAGGCAACAAGCCTAAATGCCTTGGTCTCACAATACAGTTGTTATTTATACCACTAGTGTTGCTGAAATGTTGACCTCTTCAGCTTTTCTTAACTTCCAACACGCAAATGTAGTGGTACAATTATTACATCAAGTAACACCTTACCATGTAACTTCCGTAAGCGTGATCAAACATTTCAAGAATCTGGTCCCTGCAACAAAAAAAAAGGGAAAACAGCAATTAATCAAAAGAGAAAGTGCCACAAACGCTGTAATATTTTTCACAGTTTTGCAGAGACTTCTACAGCCAGTCATTCACAAACACATATTTACAGTCTTAGTCTGTCTAGACATATCCTCACCTGATAACAGTCTTCTCCTCTGGTGTCATGATCTGGCTCTCTTGACATTTCACCCAGCCAAGAAGACTGATGATAAGTAGGGTCTTTAGCATCATCCCAGTGCCAGAAGTGTGGACCAGGTCCCAGCACAGTTTATTTCCTATTCTCCTCATGTAGTCTCTCCTCGGGTTGAGCTTTAATATGGACAAACAAGCTCCTGTCCTTTGTCCACCGCCCACACAAAGTCAAACAGTCCAGCAGGCACAGCTGTCCTCCCTCAGAGCCCCGATCATCCTCATTTTGGAGATGTAGATAAACGTTAGCTACCTCCCAGCTCCATTTCCATATTTCCACAGTGGTTGTTCTGTAGTTGATCCAGTATTGTTACGACCACATGCCCACAGCGCACTTCAGCTGATCGTATCCATGTAAACAATGGAGGCAGCTAGCTAACCTACAACTGAGCCTCCTAAAGAATGAATGTTGACGTTAGCCTGTAAAGAAAAACAAGACTGACCACGAAGCAGCAGGCTAACAAAACTGAGCCCACACAGGGCTAACTGCACACTTCTTGCCGAGCAAGGGAATGTAAAGAAATATGAAGAAAATGTTCAGGTAGTTACCAAACTGGGGGTACACAGACAGCTAACGCTTGCTAGCCACCACAATGCTGGGAGGTTCCCTGTTGCTAGCCAGCTAGCAAGTTGCTAGTTCGCCGTTAGCAATGCGGATTAGTTAGATAGCATTAATAGCTAAAAAAAAATTAAGTGAACTAGCGCTAAATATCATCTTGGTCTAGAACAAATAGTCCACTTGGCGTGTAAACTGATTATCATACAGTTAAATAGTCGATGACACGTCGCCAAGTACCAACACGGCTATACTGTACCCCTGACGTCGAGTACCGAGCTGTCAAAGAGGGCACAGGCAGGCTTTTCTGCCTTCCGCTTCGATTTTGCCCTGAGTAAAGGATCTCAGGCAAGCTCTACTCCAGAGTAGACTGACGTGAAGTGGCCCCTACGGCCATGTCCACCTTTAAAATGGTTATATATATGTTTATAGCAGACTTAAAGTGGGGTTGTGCTTAGAGTTGTAGCCTGACAATGTGACAGACTGCAGGTTGTTTGTCCAAGCAGGATGGAAGAGTTGCCTGGCAGGCTTTATTTAGGGTTAAATGATACAGATTTAACAGAAAGCGACACGCTTCATAAGGTAGGCGGAGTCAGAGGTGGGTAGTTATTTCCCCTAAATGCCTCAGAGGTGGAGAAAGGAGTGACCTAACCTTTATCTTACATAGTTATCTAACTAAATATTATACTCAGTGAATATTCTTTTGTATCAAAAAGAGCCCAATTTATTTATTTATTTATTTGTATTTTATTTTCTTTGCACACACACAGTTACATACAATCAGATAATTAAAAAGATAAGAGTCACGTGTGGTAATGAGGCAATGAGCCTTATACAACAGACAGAAAATAAAACTTAAAGTCAATGAAAATTAATATGCATGAATTGGGAATATACAGCAAAAAAGACAACAAAAAGCACGAACGATAAACTAACCGATCATAGACAGTTATCCAATGAAAAAAACATAGAAATACAAAAGAAAAAAAACAACACACTCAAAGTAATAACTAGACTTCGTGAATTAAATGCATACATTTCTACATTTCTTTAAAAGATTTTGAAGGTGGTGACAAAGTCTTAACAACATTGAGTTTGAGTTGCAACTATCACCATTTCCTCATTTGTATTATTTATTAAAGTGTGTAGGTCACTATCACTCCTGCAATCCAAAGACATGCACAAAGTTAGGTTAATCTGTTACTTTAAATTGTCCGTAGGTGTGAATGTGAGTGTGAATGGTCGTTTGTCTCTATATGTCAGCCCTCTGATGAACTGGCATCTTATCCAGGGTGTACCCCGCCGTCACTCAATGTCAGCTGGGATTGGCTCCAGCCACCCGTGACTGTGAAAAGGATAAGTGGTAACAGATGATGGATGGATGGAAGGTCACTACGTGATAAAGTCATGTGGGTATCATCAGCAAACAACATGAGAGAAAAAAAATCATTATGTAAGTAAGAAATGATAAGGGTGCAAGTATAGATCCTTGTGGTACACCACATTTAATATGTACTGTGTTTGGAGCACAAGTATCTATTATCTATTACAACATATTGTTGACTTGCAATAACTATTTAACCACTGTAGTGTGTGTGCGAAACAGAAAACATGTCCATATCCACTGAAAAGTATCCACACAGTGTCATCATCCATAAATCCTCACATCATACCTTGTAACTCTTCCTGGTTCCTTACCCTTTGTGGGGTCACATCTGTAGTCACTACAATACACCACTAGGTGTCGCCACTGCCCTCTCCTCTCAGTGTATCACTTAAATACCACTCCTTGATTTATGCATCTGTTGTGGTTCAGAGGAGGATACTGTGGTGAGCTGCTGTGTGTGTGTGTGTGTGTGTGTGTGTGTGTGTGTGTGTGTGTGTGTGTGTGTGTGTGTGTGATTTAAACATGTCTAGTGTTAACTCAGGATAATTAGAAGTGCTATAATTTTTCTTAGACTAAACGAACCGTTAATTGGTTTATTGTTTTGCATAATTACACAATCTATAATTCCTTATCCTGCATCTAAAATACCTCCATTTAGTTAAGTTACACTTAAAAAGCTAGAGTGACATATGATTAGAGTTTGTGATCACAACTTGAAGCCACTTCTGTGATGAAATGAAGCGATAAGACTGATAACAAACATTTCCTTCCTCTTTCTCTCTGACTCATATCCTTACTCCTGCACTGAGAGCAAACATGACTTTGGACTTGACAGTGCTTGACGTTTTTCTGTTTTTAAACTGAAATAAAAAGGCTTCAAAGACACTACAATGTTGTGTTTTCCACTAAAAACTACACACAGCTTGACGGATAATGCACATCATATGTGTTACTTTTAGTGAGGCACAGATTGGGAGTCATGTTACAGAGAAATCATGGGAATAAATCCAGTAATGTGTCTGACAGTGTGCTGTTACTGTTTACAAACGAGGAGGAGTTTATGGAAAAACTCTCCATGATTCAACTTCCTCCAGGTCATAATGGGCGTTGCCTTCCCAACTTCTCTGAAAGGTGTGGCGAGTTTGGCTCACTGTGAAATTCCTCATCTGACACCGACCCTGTCCTCTCAGGTAAGAAGAAAAGTATGATTTTCTGTCGTGTGATTGTAGTCTTTATGGATGAAGCATACGCGTCTTTATTTACTGTCTTCTGTTCCGTGTCGCTGATCGAGGAAATGGTTATTTCGACTGCAGCGGTCGACGTAGAGTTTCTAACGTGACCATGTTGCATTACTCAACCGTTAACTGTGGAGAAAAGGAGAGTTACTGTGGATTTAAACAGAGACCTTTTCAAGAATAATGATCCAGCGGATGTGTTTATGTTACCCGAAGTGGATGCAAAATCAACTAAGGATGAAATGGAAGAGAAATGTGCAGATACGTGATATCACTAAACACTCTGATATGAAGATGCTGATATTTTATGTTTTTTTTCCTCCTCCCTTGTCTCCAGTTTGAGACTTCTCTAAGACCACAACCATGTCTGTGTGGGTGAGTATTTGCAGGCTATCTATGAGTTCTGATATGATTTAAATGAGATTTAAAGGCTTAAAATAATGTGAAAATAAAGGTGATAATTGAAGCATATTTGTTGACTTGTATTGTAGGATGACTTGGACCTGCTGTTAGACTCCCCCTCCTCACTGACTGTGACAGTAAGTTGGACATACTTGTAGAAATATGGAGATGATGGAGAGTGACAAAAAGAAAAGCTTGAAATACAAAAATATTGATCAGGGAACAACATTACTTATATATATATTAGTGTTATCTTCATAATTATTTGAATATATATTTTATAAAGCACTTGCAATGTATTATTAAATATATATCAAATGAAATATTCTATTCTCTTCTATTGACAAATATACTAATTATTGATGTTTGTCATATATTGTGAAATAATATCACTATATGTTTTCCATAAAAATATCTAGTGATATATACTAAATATATTTAAAGGTGCAGTATATAAGAATTGGCCACCTGTCAAAACAAATAGGGCACATCACAGGTGTAACCACTAAATGCTGCCAACAGAACCTTCCTTATCTACCTGGTGCCATCAGACTTTATAACGCACACTCACTTAATGCACACTTTAAACTGCACCTTATCCTTTTGCACTTTGTCTCCCACTTACATTTACTCCTCGATACCTCAGCATTTTATTTTATTTACCTTAGTAATTATTTTTTAAAAATGTATAACTGCTTAAGCATTTTATTGTATATCTATCTATGTATCTATCTATCTATCTTAGCTCAGTTAGCCGTGCAGTTAGCAGTTCAGACTGGGAGGTTGGGGAACAGAGAATTGTTTGTGTTTACACAACTAGGACAGGATCTTTGACCACGACGGGCCGGGGCTAGCTGGTTAGGATGCTAACTTCAGTAGATATCTCCCCAACACAATATACAGACCTAGTTTTCAATTAAATTTTTTACATATTGCACCTTAAAGGAATACATTTATCAATACATGCCAGTATATATTACTAATATATTATCAAAACATACTTCAATTATATTTTATGATACATTCTTAAAGCAAAATGACAATGGATATTGGCAGAAATTGTCAGATACATGTGTACTCATTCCATATATTACATTGTGTTTTTCAGTATATGTCAATATGTGTTTGTTCTGTCAGGGTCCTGTACATGAAATTGTGTTATTGCTTTATATGTGCAGCGTAGTAACTGGTTGATTCATTGCTATGTGTGTGTTTCTGTGTTTCTCAGTCCAACACAAGAGGAACTGTGAAGGACAAGGCAAACTTCAAAGTGGAGGAGGATGTGTCTGCGCTGAGGAAAGCCATAGAGGGCATTGGTAAGTTAAGAGTTTACAGTATTATCAGACAAACATGTAAAGCAGTTTCATCATATGTTACTAATTCTGTCAGTTAGTAGGTATCTGTAAGTTGTAAACCCATGAAGTCTACCTGTGCAGTGTAAGTGGTAAGCCTGTCTTGTGTTGTCGTTTGTTTTTATAGGTACGACAGAAAAGACGCTGATCGAGGTGTTGACCCAAAGAAGTAACGCTCAGCGTCAGCTCATTGCTAAGGCCTATGAGAAAACCACAGGAAGGGTATGTTAATTGACTTAGTTTATAAATAGTCATTCTGAGTATTGTGCCAAAGGCGTAGACCAAGATGAACTTCATGATGGTGGAGTAAGATTTGCGTCTTATCAACTTTCCTCCAACAGAAATTAGTAGCTGACCTGGAGGGCGACACTCACGGAGACTTTGAGGACTTGTTGGTGGCCTTGGTGACGCCTACTGCTGTCTATGACTGTCATGAAGTCATTACAGCCATCAAGGTAAGATCGTGTCAAATTGACAGAATCTTAATTGGCCCCACTGACACACCAAGAGTTTATATCTGCAGAAATTCTGAAGGATTTTTTTTTTTTTTTAATATAATATGTGCAAAAAAAAAGTCTGGCTCAGTTTAAACGAGACATCATGTCATCCGTAAGGTTGTGATGTCACAACTATACAGTCACCGCCCTCAGCCACACCCCCAGCATGGCTGTGGTTGCAAAAACATTGCCATAGCTGATGCAGAAACACATGTGGCCGTGCCTGCTCAGGCCCATGAGAGCTGACCAATCAGGGCAGACTGAGCTATTCAGGAGGGTGGACTTAAAGAGACAGGCATTAAAACATTAAGCATGGAAACATTCTCTAGTAGACACCCAAAATAAAATTATGAACCTAAAATTGTAATGTAATGTGGGGCATTTAAAAATATTTCTGAAAGTGAGCAAATACTGGTTCCACATGTAAGTTTGTTTAAACAGACTTATTTTACTTCAGATTTGTTTAGATTCATGCAAATTTTTCTATTCTGTGACCTTAGAACCGCACTTCACTGTTGCCGTTTTGTGTGTATATACTAATAAGCTGCTAATTTTGCTGAAATACCATTTGGGATCACTCATTTAATGGTGTGTATCACATTCAGGGTGCAGGAACCACAGAGAGTACGCTGACGGAAATCTTTGCCTCCAGATCCAACAGACAGATCAAGGCCCTGTCTGAAGCTTACCTGGCAGGTTTGTATCTTCAACAGAAAGTATTTGTAATTTCAACGGTTATATAGTGACTCAGATTATTGTGAAGCAGTTGGCAAATGTTTCTGGTGTAATGTGTCATGATGATTGCGAAATATTCTGTATTGTGCTTCTTCCTTTAAGAAACTGGAAGATCGATAATTCATGATCTGCAGTCGGAGGTGTCTGGAGATTATGGCAAAACACTGCTCATCTTGGCTGAGGTACGGTGCATTACATTTTAAGAGTGATGTGTTACCGTAACACCTTCCCAACACACGAGAATCAGAGCTTAAAGCATTACATTTATTATAACCAGACAGCTCTGAACATTCCTATCATATCGCACAAAATGTGAGGAAATAAATCAACCAGCACCTTGAAAGAAAAGGTTTTATAATCTGAACTGCAGCTAAAAATCATATTGTCTGATGTGACTTGCTACACGATTATTACATTTTTGGAAAGCTTGTCATCTCTGTTAGCAAATTGCAAGCTTAGATGTTCCTGACAAGTATATTAAACGTGCCCTTCAAAAAGACTCATCTCTTAAGTCTTCTTCTGGTCCTCCTCACAGGGAAAGCGGGACGAGAGCACCAATGTGGACGCTGCCAAAGCTAAAGCAGATGCTAAGGTATAGACTGAATTGTTCATCGTGTAGTCAACCTGTTTTTCTGCCTGTTTCTCGAGCACATTTGTGTGTTATTTGATGAAACACTGCACAGCAACCATGTGGCTAATGTGGCAACAGGAAACATTGCAGATTACTTTATTTAGTCACACAGCTCTGTAAGTGTGGTATACGCAGACTTCTTCAATTGTTTGACTTTACACATTCATGGGGTTTGAGGCACCACTCACCTCAGATAACACAACTCTCTTGCCAATTCAAGTTTCAATCAGCTTTTCCTACGTTCAAAATCGTCTGTTGTATTTCAGCCACTGGATTTGCCCCTAAAACTCCTTTTTATATATAATCTAACGCTGTATGTATTTTAACACTCAATCTCATTCCTCCCAGGCCCTGTATGAAGCAGGAGAGAAGAAGTGGGGGACGGATGAGTCAAAGTTTATTGACATCCTGTGCCACAGGAGTATTCCCCAACTTCGACAGAGTGTGTAACATCTTACATATTTTTTTATGTAGATGCTAATGCAATAAACATATGTTTAAAGAGTTTACAGCCATGCTTGCAGCTCTGTGAGGTTAGGCACAACAGTGGTTTGAGCTCAAAGCTAACATGCTCATGCAATGTTAGCATGCTAACATTTGTTAATTAGTAATATACACAGAGCACAGCTGTGGCTGATGGGATTCTCATTAGTTTTGCAGGTATTAAGTTGTAAATCAAATAATTGGACAAGTACAAATTTTTAACCTGGCGATGGCGCTAGATAAAAGGTAAATGGATCAATTATTAGGATTCATCCTCTGGGCATCATGGATACCTACACCAAATTTGATAGCAATCCATCCCATAATAATTCTCAAGATAATTTACTAAATGCTAAAAATGTGAACCTCGTGGTGGCAGTACAAGTAAAAGTCAGGGAATTGCCAAAGTCGGTAGGATTCCTCCTCTGGCGAACACAAAATTTCATGTCAACCATACATGCAACTCCAATAAAATAAATCCTTGTCACACTTTCAACAGGAGAATAAAAGTTGTATTTAGATCTCTCTCTTGTTTTTCTAGCTCTGGTAGAGTACAAGGCCATCAGTAAGAAGACTCTGCAGGACAGCGTTGAGAGCGAGATGTCTGGAAACCTGGAGAAGATACTGGTGGCTGTTGGTGAGAAGAATGTGTTGTATTGTCTCCCTGTTTATATAATATAATGTTAATATAAATCTAATTTCATTTGTTTTTTTATAGTTAAGTGTGTGAAGAACGTTCCTGCATACATGGCTGAGAGACTTTTCAAGAGCATGAAGGTAAGCTGTACAATATGTCCATCTGTATCATCAGGGCCTTTAAACTCCCGAAGCCTGTAGTCACACAAGAGGCTCCCAAAACAAAATCCACATATTGTTTGGCCTTTTTAGCCACACCATACAACTGTATTGGCCACCAGTGGTGTGGAAAGGAATGTTAAGCCGCTGTTTTGTAGCTGCTGTTTTGACTAAATGTGCCAACACGCTTTAATGTGAATAACCAAAAAACATGCAAAGCTGCACATACTGTAGAAGCAGGATGATGTATGTTAACATGTAGCTGGGTCCAATTTGTGCCTTTCTTTCCATAATGTTACTTTGTCCAGGGTCTGGGAACCACAGAGTCCACTTTGACCAGGATACTGGTCAGTCGCTCAGAGATTGACCTGATGGACATCAGAACCGAGTACAAGAAGCTGTTTGGAGTTTCCCTCTACTCCCAGTTAGAGGTCAGTACACACACCAACAGGTTAAATTAAATATGCTCATTACACTCTACAGAAATGATCAACAAAGCCTAATGTCGTAGGGTCTTGGTTGCAGACAATGGACAAGAATTTACCCCCGCTGTTTAGATGACATGTTTGTAAAACACAAACATGATTTCCTGCTTCCCTCACCCCCTTTCTTCTCTCATGTTTCTGTAGTCTGAAGTGTCGGGCAGTTACGGTAATGCCCTCAAGCATCTATGTGGCCAGGACTAACTCCTCCCTGCTGCTGGTATGAAAAACACGTGGTGTGAAGTGAAGCTTTGCAGATGGGAAGAGGAGCCGCATCTAAAGACGAGGATGACCAGCCGCTGACCTTAAAATAAGCATCATACCGATACGTTAGCTTGAACTTCCCCCATGATATCTGGAACTAACACACTAGAAATGCCTCTTAATGTGGAATCCCAGTAATGTTCAACCAGACACTGATGTTTTAAACTGCAGACTGAATGATTAACACATAAGAAGAAGCTGTCATTCGTGGATATGAAGATGTTGTTGAATGTCTTTTTGAATATCTTATATTGTTTGTATTCCATGTGACTGATAGCTATCTAATACGTATAGTTCTTGTATATTGTAACACAAACAGCATAAAAGATGCCAACATACACACAATAACTAATAATGTCATACCTTTCACATTTTAAGAAAATAAAACATTCTATTATTTGATGTGAGTGAGTAAAGAGATGCAAGACGACACCGTGCTGTTTATATAAAAATACGTATTTTATTTAATGGTTTTGTTGATGTTGCTGTAACCGACTCCTACACACGTCATCAGGACTTTGTCTCCACCTTTTCTTTCGTCCTCTGAAGGCTTCTGAACCTCAATCTTGAACATAATCTGGAAGAAATCTTTAATGTGTCTGAGGAACTCGATCCTGAAGGACAGAGAGAGACAGGGAAGATAGTTAGTAATATGATGAAATATACTCTCTTAGCTAGGATGTCAAACACTTGTAAAACAAGGGCAATTTATATAAACAGAAACATAATCGTAATTGTGCAAATAATGCACAAGTTTATATTTTTTAATAAACACAACTGAGGGAACAGGCTGTGTTGCCTGTCATCAGCATTACCTGAGTAAGAGGAGCAGTGTATTGTGATGGCACTGCCAATCTTCAGTTATCATAGTACTGTACTTGAGAGGGACACAGCACCGGTACCATGATAACTGAAAATGGACAGTTCATAGTTCGCTCCTCATACTTGATGACGACCATGTCTGAAATCAACTTCCTGTTTCATTGTTTGTCTATTTTTGTTTGCTTTATCGTTAAACATTATCCACAAACAGTTTACGAGAAAACAATGTAGGTAAAACACATCTTAGACTGTAAATAAATTAATTCATCACACATTCACCGAGCAACTCTGTGTGAACTGGCGCAGACTGTGTAAATGCACAGCTGGCCAAGTCCCATGATGATGCATACATTCAAAAGTATGTGAAAAATTTGTGAAGAAAAAAAAACCCATTGATTTTAACTGTGGCCTGTTAGTTTCTGCTGGTTTAAACTCTTGGACCGCTGTGTTCCCTATTTTATTAAAGCAGCTGCAGGGTTCAGCTCGTTCCAGCAGGCACTGAAGGATGTAAGAGTATTCATATTAAGATAATTTTTTTACTAATGTCTCAACATTGCTATTTGGTGTTTTACAAACCTTGAACCTGGGAATGTTAAAGTAAGGTTCAGTGTGTTTAAACAACAAGTCCAACATGCATTTTCAGAATAGGCCAACTGCTGGGTCTGCTGGTGTACATGAAAACAACAAACTTCTCATTGCACAAGCACCTTGTTTACCATGAACTGCAGCATCGTGTGTGCATTCACAGCAACAACAACTTTTGGGTGCATCGCAACTTTAAATTTAGGTAGAGCTGCAACGATTAATCAATTAGTTAGTCAGTTAGTAACTATTTTGACAATCAAGCAATTGGTTAAGTTTTCTTTACAGAAATAAAGTCAAAAATCTCTGATTCCAGCTTCCTAATTTGAGGTCATTTTTCACCATTTCAGACATTTTATAAACCAAACAACTAATAGATAAATCACCAAAATAATCAACAGTTTAATCGACAGTGAAAATAATCAGTTGCAGCCCTAAATCTGAATGTGCATTATTTTTGTGACAATCAGTAAAAAAATAATGTTAAACAAGCTAATGTGTATTTATTGCCGCTGTTGTTTATTTGCCCAGCATTTTGTGCCCTACATTGCGATGAGAACTTTGAAACATGGTCAACTTGCCAAGATTGGACGAGTAAAAGAATAACAAAGTGTCAGGCTCGATATGTTCCACATTTGGACAAAGTGCATGTGTCGAACAACTTATGAATAAGCCAAGGGCCTAGAGGGGGAGGGAGCTTTGTGTGCGTCTATTACTGAATGACAACGCTTACGTGTATGGGGAGAGGGGTCCGAGCAGAACCTTCGACACGTCCTGCTGGCCAAGGGTCATCAACAGCAGCGCCAGGCTTTGATTGGATGAATCCACGCAGCCACCCTAAAACAGATGAAAAGGAGGGGCGACGTGTTTCAGCAACGAAAACAACAGAGACATACGTCATGGAGGTGGAGATGTTTAAAAAGAACTCAGCAACCCCTCCACAGAGGATTGATTATCTCAGGGGGAACACTGATAGCCATCTACACCTTTTTTCAGCTCTGGACACAAATTTAAAGTCTTAACTCAAACCTAGTTCAATAACAACAGAGAATAAGTTTTGTTCCTGATCTTAATTAAAAAACATAGGCCCAAAGCTACAAGTATGAAACATTTTGAAAGAATCTGTTCAGAGTTTTGTTGTGGTTTTAAGTCAGAGGAGGAGACCAGGACAAGATGAATGTCGTGTTGCTGCAGGCTCTGGCTACAAGTTGCAACTCTGCATTTCTCGCTTTACTCACATGACACCTTCTACAAATTCAGATATCCTGTTGGTTGTTTTCTCTTCCTTGTTCACAAATAATGCTCGCCCTTTGCCTCCTGCTCCCCTTTTTCTTCAACACAGAGGACCCTCTCTCCGTGTCCAAGTGATCACATGCCATCATGATTACTCGACAACAGCTATGTGCTATTCACCAGGCTGTATGAAGAGGCCCATGCATGACTGGACACACCCAAGAGCATTTTATAAATACAAAATTAACTTTAAAATGGCTGTCCATCCTGTGATTTTGTCCGTTTAAGTTTACACAAGGTTACTTTCTGCGGGACAGTCATGCAGTATTATGGCATCGTGACAGCTTGTCAGCAGGAATATGATTCAATTACATAATCATATCACCGACATCACGGCAAGACTATGGTGACATTGTATTTATTGTTGATGAGGCAGAGATCTGGCTAACTGCATTCCCTCTGCAAGTGGATGTCCATTTGTCAAACCTGGTATGCTGTAGATAAAAAAAAAAAAAAAAATCCTTCATGACCACTATTTTACTCTATTAGCAAGCCTTTGGAGGTTTAATGCACACACTAAGTCCATCTTTTCATAAAAAAAAAGTTTTCTGTGTACATCTCCTGTCTGGATACATGATTCACATTTAACCTCAAGACATTTGAATAATCATACTTAAAGCAGGAAAAATGTAACTTCCTCGAGAAATATAGTTGACTGCGCTGACATTGAGTCTCATCCCTAGCTCGTCAAATACTGACACTTTGGGTTGTCAACTCGGGTAGGAAACCGAGTATTTAAACAAGACTTTTCTTCAGGAAGTTACATTTTGTTGCTCTAATTTAGCTCGAGTAAAAACTCAAAAAAGAGTTCACGAAGAGCAAGAAGTTTTAAAGGAGGTTTAATCCAAACCACAAAGTTAGCAGCACAGAAAGTGTACTAGTGAAATAATATTGCGCCTGAGCACCTTACCATTTTTGTGCTGCTGTTCTGGGCTACAGCGGTTCAAACGATTTAAATCTTTACTGACCAGTTTCAGGTTTTGAAGTTTTTGTTTGCCATGTACTTTTCAACAAGCAGCTTCATTTCAGTACAAGAAACATAACACTTTAATTACACAATTCCTGACAGCTAGTTTCGGGCCCTGCCTTCCAAAGAAACCATGAGACAGTTAGGATCTGCAGCCACGAACCGGCCACAAGGCCTCATCAACATCGAAAATGGCAACCCCCTTTCAACTATCAAACTGAAAAAAAAACCTGGGACTCAAGCGAGTTCTATGATGAAATGAAATGTCAAATCAATGATCAACTTTACAGACTGAGCAGGCGTCAACTTGTAAAACTGCATAAAAAATTGAGAGGATACCAGCAGAGTGAAATAAAGAAAGGAGAAATCTATGTATATGACCAACAACTTCTTTTCTGTGGATTGATTTGACCTAATTTGACACCATTCTTACCAAACCTAAATTTAGTGAGACCTCCCAACAGCAATACTTGGACTAAAAAAAAAACAAAATCAAGTTTTCAGCTATACCCAGTTTAACAATAAATTTCCCAAATGTCTTCAGACTCTTTTTTTAAACAACTATGGTCGACGTTTTTACATAAAGCTCTCAAGCTGAATATAATCACATAAATAACAGACACTGACATTGAAACATTCTGGACATGACAATACTAAAAAAAAACAACCCAACAGAATCAAGAGTGTACCACTTACATCAGCTCCTTTCCAGTGTTGATGTTGCTCCCAAAAACAAAATGTCCATCGAGTAGCGTTGGTTTACTACAAGACGACTGTACTGATTAACCATAAAACAAACAGACGCGCACATACAGAGCGCCCATGCCCTTTAATGTGGATCCAGCAAATTTCTTTTTGCCGTTTTCAAAAATTAACTATTCCAGCACAAGACACATCCATTTTACCCCCTTTCTCTTCTTCTCTGCTGTAGCAGTCACCCTGTCCTCCTGCTACAGTTAGGTATTAAAAGCAGCAGTTATTCAATTTCCAAACTGGTGAATTTACCTGTTCCACGAGCTGCTGTGGCTTTAGTTAAAAAAAGGAACAAAATGGATTTTTAATCCACCACCCTCCGACACTGCTACAGAGAGCTGTTAGCGGCCCACTCTGTTGCTTGGAGTTAAGAGGATGCATCCAACAATATTCCTGCTTCAGAATTAATCAGCACTACCCTGACCAGCTAACTGGACTCACATGGTTCATATGAGAGGCAGAGCCATGCGGAGGCAAAGTGAAGTCACAGAAGCACTGAATCTAATTGGACACATTCTGATGAAGTGGGCTCTTTTTCCTCCGTGACTATGTGAAATTTTTTTGTGCCTGAATAACTCTTTAGAAACAGCCAAGTTACACGATCTCACACCTACTACTGTAAGTCACAGTTAGGTAGAATTATATAGGAACATAAAGTGTGACTTTGTGAGAGTTTCTTTTTTCCTATGGCCACAAACGTAACTGTAGATCTTCACTCACAAATTCCTCATTTATCAAGCCTGTTTGAACGAACACTATTCAGCTGACACATCACCGAATCAACAGTAACACTGGTGAGTCTCTGACCTCTGCACAAAATCTGTGACTTGGAGTAGATTCAGGAATCCCAAACTGTTTAATAATAAATAAGACTTTATAAAATAAATACACAAATGAATAAATTGTGTGACAAAGTGAAAAATTGTGTGACAATTTAAGAAATTATGAAAATATGTGAAATGTTAATTTTTCACCATTATTATTTTCAAAATAGTTTCTTTGTACATTTTTATTTTATCAGGGACATTTCAAAATGTTAAAAATACCAACATTTAAAATTTCATACCGGCTGTGTCGTCAAGGATGCTTTTACTTTGTCAATTTTTATTACAATGAATAACAAATAATAACAACAAAATATTTCATTTCAATAGATTGTTGTCGTGGTACTGGAATTTCTAGCTTCGATACATGATTTGCAAAATATTGATATGCGATACCATGTTTGATAACACGTGGAAAAATTGACACAACGTTGAGGAAATACATTTTTTGAACTTTTTAAAAGATAAATATCACAAGGCTTGTGTCCTGTCTGTCAAAAACAACCACATCTAAATTAATGTATTTTCGGAGCTGGTGGGTTTATGTGGGCACGACAGTGTGCACGGGTCAACTCGCTGTTGGAGAGATGAGCAAAAATTGCAGCTACTACATGTGTATTGAAACTGCAAAACGTTGAGTATTGAAACCGTTTCAAATATTCAGAATCAATATGCATCAATATATTAATATTTTTAACAACACTAAATTATATTTCTAATATTGAACACTTTGAAGATTCATTGATTGCTATCAAGGCATAGTTGCATAGTTATTATTTACTTATCTGTTTATTCAAATAATTGTCATATAATAATAAAAACAGATCCCTTTTGTGTTCTTATCTGTATGGCTATGCAATTTACTGACTTAAATGTATACTGACATTTTATATCGTATTAAATGAGAGACTTTCCAACAAACCGTCAGTAAAACAACCGTCAGTAAAACAACAAACATGAGAAGATAAATCTGGCTCTACCTTGTCTGTGTGCTTTAGTTGTCCTATTGTCTCCACCTACAACAAAGTAGTTTGAATTCTGTTCTTTCAAACCTAATGTCTGAGAAACTGCCTATATAGCAGGCTGTAGCATCCTTCTTGGAGATGAGAAAATGCCTGATAAAAACATCTGATTTGAACTGAAATACCCTTCAGTTGCTTTCTACATTGTGATTCAGCCCACAAACAGTTTCTCAGTTGAGTTCCAGACTGGGGTGATTACCAGAGAATGTGGATAAACAAGGGCAGAAAATGTCATTGTTGCTGAGATAGCAATGTGTCCTGGCTGACTGGTATTCCCCAAGAATTTGGATTTGTCTGGTGATATACTGCAAACTGATTCTCCAGATGCTTTGGGTGGGGCAATTAAGACCTCATATCAACTTTCAGTGATAATGGAGATTTTAACAGCAGTGGAAACCCCAAAATTTAAGTTTCACTATTGTATGTAGGGCAAGTTTGATATAAACAAAAAAATGAATTCTCAGCACACAAGTTCACAAAAGTTTATCTCTTCAAACATATCCTGTAATAAATTAGTGTTGGATTTCTTCTGTAAACTGTTATCAGACTTGTTGGAGATGAGTACAGGTAGGTACCCATGAATGCCTGCTTGTACTTGCTTGTAATTAAACAGGACAGGGTTGGTATTCTGAATGGCAGTTGCTTTGTAGATTAGTGAGGTGATGAAAGAACCCTGCAGTTTTTGAGCAACGAAAACACAGACAAACATGACGCAAAATAATGTAACGCCTTGTGTTTGAGAATCCTCACTGCCAACACAAAGCACATTTTCACAGACTGCTATTGCGAATCAATATTGAGCCGTTCCTTTTTCCATTAAAAAGCTATTTTTGGATGCTTATGGGTACAAAGCCTTGTAACGATATCTCTGGCTGTTCGCAATGATAAACGTATTGTATATCCTCGTCATAACAACATCAATACGTAGAGTCATTGAAAGTGGGGTTATATGATGAAAAGATGAAATGCACACTGTCATTTAAGTTTTAAAATTAAAAATTCTCATCAAAGATCAAATTAAATCTGATCTGAACAATCGACCCTGAAACATCACAACAGTGACATAAGTCTCTCTCTGTGTGTGTGTGTGTGTGTGTGTGTGTGTGTGTGTGTGTATGCTCAATGAAGATGTGCTGTCTGAGGGGCTTTGCGGTACCTACCCGATGTACCTCCTCCAAAAGCATTTTGGCACAGTTCCTGCCGAGATCCTCTGGTAGTATGGGGTCTCCCTGCCCCTGCGGCGTTGATGACATCTCAGCACTGAGGAAGGAGCCGTTCAGGGTCTCTGCCACCAGGGTCAGCCCGAAACCTGGAGACCTGTGTTAACAAACATGGATGATTTTGCATCCTTCTCTGTATCACTGAAACTTTGCTTATACATAAACAAGTTTCTGCATTTTAAACTGTAGTGACAAGAACAATAATAAATCACCCTGTCCACTATTTAGAAATTAAGAAAATAATCGACACACTATTCAACAATGACAATACTCGTCAGTTCTGATACTCACTTGCCAGAGTTGGCTCCTTTCATGTGGTCAGTGTAGATGTAGATGTCTGGAATGAACTGGTTGAGGACGCCCCTCGTTGACTCCACTATCCTGTTGGCCATCTGAGGAGAAACTCGCACTGAATATCTGTGTTTCAGACCGTCAAGGATTTTTGATGATTCCGACAACAGCGTGAGATTGTCTTCAGAAAACAGATCACCAATTTCATCAATGAAAACAATGATTTCAACTTCAGGTTGAAAAGGAGCACATTGTGTGGTACCAAATTCCAGCAAACAACAGAGTTTAGTTTTGGCATTCATGACATGATTGATACTGTAGAGCTTAGTCAGTTAATTGATTAGACAGAAATTTGTTCGGTGGCTATTGTGAAAATGGATTTATTGTTTTAATTTCTGGGCAAAAGTCCAAAAAACAATCTCATCCAAGTTTCTCCAATGTGAGGATTTGCTGCTTTTCTCTGCTGATTAACACTGTGAACTAGAGGTCGACCGATTAATCGGTTTGGCCGATTAATCCGCGCCGATAGGACGTTTTACAAACTATCGGAATCGGAATGTCGCTCTGATCACTGAGGGGCGGGGCTGCTCTTCACACAGAGAGCATGGGAGAGAGAGACGGGCGTATGCAGCGGCAGCAGAGAGAGGAGAGAAGTGAAGAAGATAACTCGAGACGACGACACGTGTTATTGAAGTGCAATAAAACCTTCACAAGTTGAAAGTCAACAAACATAACCTCCTTGGCCGAGGCAATAAGTACCACTTGTTCAACAAGCATAAATGTGCATCATATTTCAGCATAAACAGCGACATTTCCACCGGCATGTTTTAGCCTACATGACCGCAGTGCTTGTTAAGCTAACAATTAACAGCTTGTTAAGAACACGCTAAAATGAAAGCTGAAAAATTTGGCAATTTCTTGTAAACTTTAGCTGCTGGCTGAGACAAACCAACCCCACCCCCTCGATTTGTTTCCAGATATTACTGAGTTTATATAGTGACTTTGCTGTTGTAAACTTTACTGTTGCTGCAGTGGAAACAATATGTAGTTATATTTGAAATATAAATGAATTCCTGTTCTGAATTAAATAAATGACAATTAATAAAATGAATTAATAAATGACAATCTGTATCACTCCAGCTTTGTTTACAGAAGAAATAAGGCCATGATTGTGAGCCTGAGAAGGATACGCCACTCCTCTGATCCTCTTGATCTTTCCTGGGTCAGTCAGCTGCACCGGCCTTATGGTCCTGCGGACAGGACATGTGAAGGCTACCTCTCCTCCCCCACCGGGTGCCATCCCCCTCTTCACCACCTGAGGGTGCAGCAACAAAGAGAGGATGAGTTATTTTCAAGCAGCAGCACTATATTTGAACGTAAAATTAATATCTATATATCATGCTTATCAACACGCCAGCATCGTGTCCTCACCTTGAGATCGAAGCCCTCTCCATCAATACCAAACTGCTTCATCAGAGGGAGGGCTGTGGTTTTCAGCATGTCGACCTGCAGGAGGCAGAGTGATTAAATCCTTTAAACATTCTTCTCAGTCTTCCAAGGCTTCAAGATGGAAAGTATCTCATAAAAGACTGCCAGGACCAGAGTCTATAACAGTCTACCAGTTGGCCTCAGAGCGCCATCCACTGGACTAAGGAGGCAGAGGTATTGCCAAATTGTAAGATTAAAATCAAAATGTGTTTATTTTTTGGAAATATACAAAGTTTGTTATTTTTAATCAAAATATGCTCAAGAATTTGCATAATAAAAAAACTAGGGCTGCAACGAAAACAAAAAAAATGTCTTAACAAACTAAAGAACATCATCAGAGAGAGACAAACATGTTTAGCCACTTCTGGTTGGGTAACGTTCCTTCGAGTGCATTGACACAAAATGGCATGACATCCTGTGATAGCTTAGGTTATGCTTTCTCCTTTTTCTGGTGTTTTTCTAAATTATTTGGGAAGGTGGTCCTCAGAATCTTTTTTAACATTCAGAAGGAGCCTTAACTTACAACAAAGGGCTGAGAATCAATGTTACAGTAGATCATTCCTCATCACGGCAACAAATGGTGACGCGGTTCACTGTTTCCATAGCAACACCTCTCCTCCAGTGTCTGCGCTTCTTCTTTTAACTGCTTTCTCGTCTCTGGTTTGTTGACATTACCCACTAACCAGTGCAGCTCATCACAAAGAGCAAAAAAAAGGGCTGATGCAGTGGCTGAGGCTGGCTTGCTATAACAACATGTCAAACATGCAAACATTTCAACTCTCTCTCAAGTCAATATACAGACTTCTGAGTTGATTCAGAAGCCGGACCATGACAAATTTTGTTATGTTCTAAAACTACACCTGACGTCAAATACATGGTTTGTAAGGACACCAACTTTCCTAAATGCATGTAGCGATGTGTGCACTAGAGGGCGGTGTCCATTTGGATTTGCGAGCTGGGCATTTTACCCAGAAATTACTATGCAAGTAAGTTTCTTTGCAGAAACATGCTTCAGCTCCTTGAGCCGCATAAGTCAAAATTAAATCACAAGGAGCAAAATGAAAGGTGCCAATTTACAATCAGACTACCTTTGGAAAGGATTTATAAATGGTTTATAATTAGGTCATGTATATGGTTGTTAGCACCTTATAAATAACAACACATACGAGGCATTCTGTGAGTCAGGCTCACTATTTGGCAAGATCAAGTTACTGCTTACTACTGATTAATCTTACTAATGAGTTACTGACATTTACAACTGTCAAAAGGGAGACTTATTGTAAAGTGTAGAACACGTAACCAATGGTGGTATGGCATTTATCAATATTACTGATAGCAATATTACTGAAAATGTCAAGGCAAACACAATCTTCAAAGCCTTAGTGTATGAATCTGATAATTTGATATTTTAATTTGATTTGCCAAATGAAACTTAACAGTACATATTTACTGTAAAGTGGTAACAAATGAAGACACCAAATTATCTACAATAAAATACAATACATATGTGTCCTCACCGTCGGGTCACGTGGGTCGTTGGTGACTCCCCTCAGTGTGGCCTTCAGAGGGGTCTTCATGAACGGAGCCAGCATGAGAAGGGCCTCCAGATAGTAGCCGATCGAGCGCTGCGTGTTGCAGTCATGTTCTACAGAGCCACCACTTAACAAGCCAGGCTGGTAGAATAACACAGTACCTTGTAAAGAAAGACACGGGGCCAGATAGGGAGGTGAGTCCATAAAGTAGTGGATGGGTTTTTATAGTCTTGTTATAATGTAGTCAACTGAAAACGAGGGCTTATTTAGTTTGATCAGGCATAACAAAAAGGCTTTCTCTTCTGATTAAAATGTCTTCCCCAAATCTACATATTGCTCCTTCAAATGAAGAAAAACACTTAAGAAATTAAATTACAATGTATTATTGGGTGAACCTAAAAGAAAAAGTCAGGCGCACCAGTGCAACCAGCATAAAAAGTTAGTCAGATTCCCTAAAAATTGAAGAATTAGTCATTTTGGCAAATTACAATCTGTTAAATATGACAGAAAATGAAACCTTAGTTAAAATTTCTGCTTGTTAACGCAGCCAACTGAGGTTTTACCATGTAAAATAAGAATACAGTGATATTATCCGACATCACAGGCAATTTAGAGCAAAAGAAAAACCCTGAATTATATGAGGGAAGCCAAATAATGTGAACGTTAAATAACTTCAGTGAAATCCTAATTTTCATAATCAAAGTGGCTGTTTGTTGGTGTTGAACAATGCTAAATCTCAACACTCTGCAATCCTCTCTCAGTAAATAGTAATCAGAAAAACCACCCTGTCTGTGACAAAAGGTAATATTACAGTCACACCCTGATTGTTAACACTCACCTGTTTGGTTAATCTCTATTCTGGAGCCATTGGTCACTTTGTCTAGCAGTCTGATGAAGCTGGCCTCAAAATCTGGAGAAGGCAGACATGATTTACTCAAAGCAAACATCTCCAAACAGCTGTGATGTGACTGAAAGCCATGTTTTCTTACATTAAACCCAAGTGTATCTAAACTTTTTTTAATGTCAACAAGTAGATGAGGGTTAACTAATGCCTACGTTTTATATTTAGCGTTCATTTCCAAAACATATGGATTGAAATAAGTGGATTTAAAGGTTCTTGCATCCACTGGGGGAACTTCTGATAATCCTTACTCACATATGTGAACATAAATCACTCAAATAATCAAAGTCAGAGCTCTGTGAAGAGATGTTTTAATGCTCTTGACTAGCAAAATAAAGACACAACTTTGTAAGGTTAAGTAAAATTGCATTTAAGTCACATTTACACTACTATCCCATCATTTCCCCCACCTCCTACGCCCAGTGGTAAAACACACTCCCAACTGCGTAACAGCTAGCTCGTTAGCCGCCGAGCTAACTGCGACGCCACATGCAGAGTGAAGCTGCGACTCACCGCGCAGCCCCGGGTCGTCATCTTTGGACCTGATGTTCTTGATTTTAACACGCTTCCCGCTGAGTGTGGACAAAACTAGCCGCTGTCTGAAGAAATTGCAGCCGTCGTACGCGAGCCCGTGGCTTGCCATGTTATTGTTGTTTCTGCCTGGCGTCAGTGGAAATCCACGTGTGTTTGTCCAGGAAGACGTTGGTGGGAGGCGAGGATACGGCAGAGGAGGAGGGTCAAAAATGAGTTTTTTAAGGGCGCATCGCCGCCGTTTGGCCACGAGATGGCGCCAGATCACCATTCATTGAAAAAACGTGCGTTGCTTAAAGGCACAAAACGTGATCGAAGTGTAAACAAACCTGTTACTTCCTATAAATATATCATATTATATAGTTTATCTTTTTTTAACACGGGCTGTAGGTAGATAATAAAGCAAATTAAAGTCATTTTAAACCCTCTCATAATGATTGGCAGATCAATGATGAAATCTAACCCGAAAGTTATTGTTTTCAGTAAATCTTGAGGCGTTATATAGATCAGTAATGTCTGCAAACACGATTTAACTCCTTGAAAAGATTTTTAAAATCTGAATATGAGAGCAGATTGGTTGTTGTTCATCCCTGCCTGCCACTCTGCAGGTCTGGCTGCTGAGAGGGATCGAGGGCTCGGAAGGGATTAATCACAGCAACCTTGCCAACAAGCTTTTTTCCGCCTGTAGACCAATTACATAACCGTATTATACAATAAATACATCTCCAGTAAACCGTAAACAGCAGTGACATAGGGGAGGAAGTTTGTCAACGCGCAGAAAGGGGCTCGTTTTGCTCGGAGTACGTCCTCAGAGGAGTGCGTCCCCATCTGCCCCAGCTGGCACTGTACTGGTGGCACTTCTCATCTTCTTCCTCCTCCTCTTCCTTCTCCTCTTCCTTGTGTTTCTGCAGCGCTGAGGGGAATAACTGGAATGAAAGTCAAGGTCCAGTGAGACTGGCCGCACAAGACGCGCCCACTCTTGGCGGCGTTGCGCACTCCTTGGGAAAGAAACCTGCGCCGATACAGTCTTGGCTGCGCATCCACAGAAGGGTTTCATGGGAAGGACACGGCCGGTCTGCTCCTAAAAACTCGGTTTGCACACGTAGTGGCGCAGAGATGGCTCTACATAAGATTTTCCGTGCTGTCATAATGGGACCTCCCGGGTCGGGGAAGGGAACAGTGTCTGCGCGCATTACCAAAACTTTTGGACTGAAGCACATTTCCAGTGGGGATATTTTGCGAGCCAACGTCAACGCCAAAACCGGTAAGACAGCGTCCAAACTCAAGCATATATTCAAGGAAGTAAATCTGCAAAAGTCAGCGTGACTTTAGAAGTGAAGGTTATTTCAGGTCATATCTACTTTATATTGAGAAATGTCACTTTTACATCATGGTGTTCTGCAGGATATTCTCTGTTAGAGACAACCCACGCACTTTATGACTGTACACAAAGTATAAACAGATTATGTTGTACTGTAGACGAGTGTGAGAAATAATCTGGTCTAGTCTGATAAAAGCACCACTCCCATACCAGTTGGGATTGGCTCACAGAATTTGTATCCTCTCCAGGCAAGGTCAAACTGGTGAGCAGGGGAAAAGAGCCTGCTGCTTTGTGTTTATACTAGAAACAGTTGAACTCAATATTACCTGAACTTTGGAGAGAGGCCCACTGCTTCTCAATATCACCTTGGTTGTAGATAAAGAGAGGTGTAAAGATAAGCGGCTGCTTCAGGTGTGGTTTTACAGCTGTATGACAGAGGAACTACTTGTTTGGAGGATGTAAGTCATTGTTTAAGTGGAGTTTGGAGTCTCCTGCAATCAACCTTTATTTATGCACACGTGCTTTTTCCCCTGTGATACTTTCATACTGTACACGTGCAGACATTTTGAGTCACCTCAGTCTGACTAAACCCTTGTATTGTTGGCAGCTGAGCTGCCCCAGTGGAGCAGTTGGCAGTCAGATCAGATCTTCTTATTGACATTCCCAGCTTATATTTCCCCAAACAGACCTTGAATCTAAACCAGTGACCTTCCACATCCTGAAACTGCCTCTCCAACATTCTCCTAAGTCACACTGAGCACCAAAAAGACTTTTCTGTGTGAAATATAAACTTGATTACAATGAATTACACAATCCTCCTAAATTGTCACTTTGCGAAACTGGTGGTCATGCAACAATGCATTTGCCTTCAAAAACCCTTTTTCAACACCAATGCGCATGAGTGTGCACTCTTTATATTCGTCACGTACTAAACACAAAGGAAACATGATCTTATTAGTCTACGTATGCCCAAGAAACATAGAACAACATCATTTCTGTATTAAATCCAAGTTCTTTCTTTTATGTGGCCTTTGGTTTTACACTCCGTTTCACCATTTCCTCTGTTTTCAAAGTGACATAACAGCAGTCGATTAGCACAGTCCGGTCACTTCTGCAAGGCTTGTCAGGAAATTCCTTTCTTCAGCTGGACTCTGACCAATTAAAGAGGAAGCCAGAGGAAAAAAATGGAAAATGGAAGTTATTTTCTATAAGTAGCTTCACATTTAAAAATGTCCTAGACCGAAAGTGTTCACATAATTGTCTGTTTGATTGTAGCCACAGTATAAGGGTTATGATTGTATGTAGATATTCAAACCCACCATGCCGGGACTGCACTGATATCTTAAATGGAAATAAGTGAATGCACAGGAAGAGTGATGGCGGAGGCAGCTGAAAACATACAAGAGTAAATATTTAAACTCAGAAGATTAAAAAAGAGGAGTACGAGCAGCATCTTCTCTATAAGTGTGTCTTTTTTTATGTCTGTGTGTCAGAACTCGGCCTCTTGATGAAGTCCTGTATCGATCAGGGTCAGCTGGTACCCGATGACGTCATGTCTCGTCTCATCCTGAGTGACCTGAGAGCTCTGGACCAGAGCAGCTGGCTGCTCGACGGTGAGTTTGTAGCACCACTCATTTCTGATGGGAAACAATTGTTTGTTATAGATTTAAAGGTGCAGTGTGTGGAATTTAGAGGCGTCTAGCTGTGAGGTTGCCGTTTGCAAACATTATTATGAATAATGTCCACCTATAACTATATTTTGGATGGGATGTTTTTAATTATCAGATGTTTCTTAGATCTCATTTGGTTCTAAATCCTGTTACAGTCATTTATCACAGCCCTCCTTCTTCCCCTGTACCTTTTTCCTTTGCTTCCCTCCGTCCATCTGTCTCTCTTCTAGGCTTTCCTCGTACTGTATCCCAGGCGGATGCTCTGGATAAAGCCTACAGTGTGGACACAGTCATCAACCTCGATGTACCTTTCCAGACCATCAAACAGAGGCTGACCTCTCGCTGGACTCACTTTCCCAGCGGCAGAGTTTACAACGTAGATTTCAACCCGCCTAAAGTCCCTGTAAGTACATCCTCTCTTACCAATCACCCCTTCACCATTTCCGTTTCTGGTTTCCAGATACGGTCAGTACAGAAACTGCACCGACAGCTGGCGTCTTTTCATTTTCAGTTGTTTGCTCACAGTTTCTTTTCTCCTATGAAATAATGATTGTTTATTTGAGATTGGTCTATTATTTAAGGTTTTTCCTAACGTCCGCCTTAAAAGAATGAGGCGCAAAGGCCAATATGATGCAATAAGATGAAAAAGCCACTGGAGATGAAGCCAAACAGAATGATGTGAGGTTACTGGAAGACAGATGAGAGACACTAATAAGATAAGTGACACACTAATGAGGAAAAACATTAGCATCCGGCATAAACAGAGGAAATGGAGATGTGAAAAAAAAAAACAGACTGCAAAACCGTGAAAAACGGGTAGTTGAAACAACAGGGGACCTTTGCTCTCCTCCAGGGTTATTACACAACGAGTAAAAAGGAAACAGTTTCATCTGGATTTTTAAAATCATGATCGCTATTTGAACTCTCTTACTTTCTGTCACATACAGGTGTTTTGTGAAGATTTGTTTCAGGCAAAATCGTTTTATTCAAGCCTCTTTTCATCTGCATCTTTTTTTGTGCATGTTGCATCTGTTTCCATGACGACAGACCGAGCTCTCCAATAGCTGCAGGCAAATGTTTGTTATCCTTTTACATACTGTTTTCAACCTTGCAACATTTACATGAAAGAAGGAAATATCTGAGGAATAGGGGATTATTCAACATCTCCATGAACGTCTTGATTGATCTGTGTATCAGTATCATATACCGTATAACATAGCATGGATACTGAAGATATTACACTGCTAATTTTGTGACACTGACGAGGTTTTGAGCTCCTGTTTCTGTCTAACTGATGGCTGACTCACAGCTAACGTGCCTGTGCTCACATGTGCTCTCAGTGATTGCCTGCACAGTCTGGAGGAGTAACACATTTATAGTTAATCATTGGCTCCTTCGCTGTATTCTCCACAGACCTGTTTGCTAGCATGCCTTAGTCACTATAAATGTTATGCAGACCCCATAACAAAAAAAAACCAACAGGCTGTGTGTCTTGAGTAAGATTTGTAAAAAAAAAAAAAAAAAACACTTCTCAATGCAGTGATGCTACAGAAGATAGAAATCCACTAAGCTATAAACTAAGTGAGACTTTCTCACAACATTCTGACATGTCACAGCCGGAGAAGTACAGGCGTAAATAATAAAATTAAAGATGGCTGAATTGAGTTAGCAGGTTCAAGGTCCCGGTACTGTGCCTGCTGTCTCACTGGTTTATTGAGACACTTCAATAGAACAGAGTCATCGTTAATGTTATTATCCACACCTGCTTTCCTTCTCAAATGTGGCTGTGAAACAGGCCAATGGTTTAGCTTGAAGGAAAAGCTCACTCAAAACTAAAATGTCAGTCATTATCTCTGGCATAATCCAAGTCTGTGGAAGCCCTGAGACCTCAAATTGATTTGAAAAGCCTTTATTTACAACCTGGACACACGGTCCAGCTCATGCACCCACTTCAGATGCGCTTTTAGCTTAGCAGCTGCAATGTAAACAACAGCTTTTCAAATCAATTTTGGATCTTGGAGATTCCCAATTATGCCGATAATGCTTTATAACAATTAACTACTTCACCCAACTTTTCAATTTTGGGTGAACTTTACCTTTAAGATGTGGCTGAAGATATAATGTGGTCATATTTCCTGGAACTGTTTCTGTTTGAGATCAGTATCCTGGGAAAAGTCCTCCTGCTGTGTTGGCTTATGTTCAAAGCCTACATGTATACAGTGAAAACACAGAGACGACGTCTCACACAGGGATGAAATGTAGCTAAAATGTCTCTCAACATAATTTGGCTTTATTACTATCAGTCTTGTCACTCCTCTTGGTCGACTGGTTTGAAAGCAAAGACAACACTGTGTGTTTCTTGAGCCGAGCGGTGTGTTTACATTCCAGTTTCTTTGCTGTATCTGGCTTTGAGCTGGAGAAATGTCACGGCTGTGGACTTATACAATGGCTGGAAGTTACCTTGAGCGTTTATTAAGCAACTCTGTCTCAGCAGGTTTCTCACATTTTCTTCTGATAAGCATTCATTATATTGCAGCTGGCAGTAAACATGACTAAAAAAACTGCCATTACAGCACGTTGTGCAGGTGCAGTTTTTGAGTACTGAAGCCAGCGACAACGTGTGTTTATGTGTTTCCTCAGGGTTTGGATGATGTGACAGGGGAGCCTCTGGTGCAGAGGGACGACGACACACCGGAGACGGTCACACGGAGACTGAAGGCCTACGAAACCCAGACAGAGCCCGTCTTAGAGTACTATAGGTAGGGAATTTTGCATCCCTGCACAGAGAACTTCAAGGGGAAAACAAGTTTACTCCACGTAAGCACCTTAATATATGTAAGAGGCTGCAACCAAATGTTGCTGAACTTTGACCTTGGGCTTTGTTCCCCCCTCACATTCCTCACGGTTGCTTGCATGACTGAAACACTGCTTAAGAGCCACAATCCAAGAGGACAAGCTAATAAGTGCAAACACCCGAAGGAGTTAAATGCACACACAAATATACATTTTTTTAATTTATTTATTTAGTTTTACCAAAATCAATGAAACCCAGACAAGAAACATAAATGTAGTCATTAGACTTGTGAGGCTGTGGACCCAGTTTGAAAGTTCATGCATCATAATTGCTATTTTTGGACTAATTAGGCAGGAAAACATATTACTCTGTTTTCCCTCAAACCACAGGGATGTGCTTAGCTAGTGTCCCACTTATTTTTACCACAGTGTTGGAGAGGCTGTTCATCATATGAAACACAGGAGGAACAAATTTTAGTTTGATTGCTGTTTAACATGTTTTAACTTCTGTACAGAATAATTTTAAAGCAAAACTTGAATTTGTGGTGTAATACTGGAATAACAGTGGCTGTAAAAAAAATGATTTCTGTGTTTCTTTTTCCCTCCAGGAGTAAAGGTGTGCTACAGAGCTTCTCTGGCACGGAAACCAACAAGATCTGGCCGCACGTCGAGGCTTTCCTCCACAGTAAACTCTCCTCCATCAACAGGAAAGTCGCGTAGAAATCCAGAACAGAATGGCACAAGAAGGGTTCAAGTTTACCAGAAGGAACCACTATGTACACAGCCATCGATCAGGTGACACTTTCTGTGAAACAGGAGGAGAGCCATCGGTGTAATAACATGTTCAAAAAAAGGAGGAAGCTCATACAGTTTGTGTCGGGAAGCAATAGTAAGACTACAGATGTTGTGGGGGGGAAACTCTCAGGATGGGTGCGTTAAGTTTGAAAAAAGACTGTCTCCTCATTCCATAATGTGCCTTTAAAAACGTAAGATTTGTCACTGAATGTAGTATCAAATATCAAGATCTTTAACAGTACGATATCAAGTTAGGTTGACAAGAAATGTGAAGATTTATACAAAGATCGGGAGAGTTGTTCTGGCACATCCTCTCTGGTGAGTGCAACCACCCTTAAGAAGTGGAGTTGAGTACTGTATGCATTTTTGACTTGTTTCTTTCGTAACTACAATCATGACTTCTTGTCTTAGTAGAATGGTAATGATATCTTGAGCTAAATAAGAGACTTTTCAGCTTTTTTCATAAGAAACAAGCAATATTTTGAGGGCATAACAGACCCGATATGGCTTTGGAACCGTTTCTTATGCAGTGGGTATTAAAAGACCATATTCACACGGCGGCCATTTTCCTCTGACATAGGTTCAGGATGGGAAGCTCAAATGCTAAGATAATTTTATGGTGCTTTTTCTAGGTATAAATGTATGGAATCTGACAAACTGTCTCATTTCACAACAATCCTGATTAAACTGCAACTGAAAAGATGACTGATATTGAAAATCTGGAGGGACGTCGGGCCATACTTCAAGGTAAAATAACATATTTGATAACCTATTAGCTGACGTTAGCATTCAACCACTTCCAAGCTAACATTACTTGTTTGATTACATCCAGTGTTTTAGTTCCAGGCTTAAATAAATGTGTCTAAGATGTGTGTTGATATTTTAGAGTTCATTCACTGCTTTAGCTCATTGTATTGTGTAACACTGTCAAAAGGTTATGTTAGCTAGGACGTGGTTGGATGCTCGCGTTAGCTGTTGTCTAACGGAAGCTAGCGGTCATCAAATATGTTGTTTTACCTTGAAGTATGGCCTGATGTCCCTCTGGATTTTTACTGTCCATTGTCTTTTCCAGTGCTGATCGATGACAAAGTGGTGAATCATAATAACTTGTCAGATTACCTATGTTTATTTGACTTGCAAAGCCCACATTTGAGCTTTCCACACTGAGCATGATGTCAGAGGAAAATGGCCGCCATGAGAAGATGGTCTATTGCCCTAAAGGGAATTGTGCCATGTTCAACAGATTAAATTCACTTTTGCACTTAAGTGCCTCTTTTTAAAAAAATGTACCAGGTAGCTCTGTGAATGTAGTTTGTAAATACTTTTTATGAATATGGACCACTGAGTGAATAATGTATAAACTGACCACACTTATAATATATAAGTATTTTTGATTTTTAACTAAGCCATCATTGTATAACAGCTTCTTTCAACCACTTCGAGTCTTAATTGTGTTGTCTTTCGAAATACATCACATTGTTTCCATTTTAACCGGGCAGTCCTCGTTTTGAAGTTTATAAATGCAGACCATCTAATGTGACTTGACAACTGAAAACCCTGTTGAGAAATGTATTAACTTGACACACTCGGAGCAGTTTGTCATCTGGCGAGAGGATTTCACAACATTCAAGGTTGAGCTGCAGTTGTGTGTTTCTGCACTCGGTCTAAAGAATGTCTCACCATGTTTAAAAAGCCACAGGAATGCTAACCGGCATTACAGTGTACTGTGGACTGAAGCAGTGAATGTTTCCTGAATTGTACCATTTATAAACACTTGAATATTTAAAACACATCTCCTTTTCATGGACAAATTACAACTGTGTCATGAGTATTTATTTTGAAGCATGATAAACTTCTGATTCTATTAAATGTATTATTTTTAACACTTCACCAAAGTAAAACCACTGGACAGCAGTTTTGATTTCACCGACACCTCAAACAGACGGTTAAGACAGTACTCTGCTGACTCAGCACTGTGCTCCTATGACACTGTCACGATGGAAAGTTTAAAAAATTAAAGTATCAAAACCGATGTGGCAGAAAGAGAGATGTTGTCTGTTTGATTCCACACAAACTTTGCGCCTACATTACCCACAAATCAACTCAACCTCTGAGATTTTGTCCTCCATCTCTAATGGCGGCAGGAGAAGCCAAATCTTACAGTAGCCTTCTGTGAATGACATGTAACTTGAATACTATAATAATAACTATAATAATAATGGAAAATAATTATAGATTTGTGACAGTTCGTTACACTATCTCTCTCAAGCTTACACAACTTTTGTGATAATCTTTAGATAATTAAGGAAGTTAGGACACCATGGACACTGGCCACAGGTTCAGTACAACAGCTGAAGTCATAATTATTTTTGCATAGGTGATTTGTCACTGTGGGAAAAAAAAAGATAGGAACAAACACATTTAAAAGCACAGTTTTAGCTTCATTGCTAACAATACCTCTGTTAATGTTTACACCAGTCCTGTGTGTAAAGTCGACAAAAAACCTGTGATAAAACGAATAGTGAGATGAGACAACGTGCACGGCCGTATCATCAATGGATCACACAGTAGCTTCAAGTCATAAACACTTGTTGTACTTTAATGCATCACATGGCATCTTTAATTCCACAGTCTGCAGTTAAAGTCTTACTGATCATGTCACTGAGCAGATGTTCACACTGATTTTGGCTTGTTAAATAAAGAATGTTATTATCAGGGGGACAGTTAATTGGAAGCCTAATGAATCTGGCACAAACCTCGAACACAAAAAAAGTGACAAAAAAAAGTCAGCAAACAACAGAATACCACCGTGAAACAAAGCAAAAATGTCACACCGTTCAAAACAGGAGCTCAGCTGAAGAAGCCTGCTCGTAAAATAAAAAAGTCTTGGTGACTGGGAAGAAGAATAAAGTCAAGTGCTTGAATCATTCCACCTCGAGACAAATGTAAAGTGCAGGACACATTCAGATGCAGAGTTCCTTTCTGCATACAGATAAACAATAAAAGTCATTGTAGTGAGCTCAGCCCTTTTTTTCCCTCCCCTCCATATCAGTGCTCTTTAGCCTTTTCTCAGGTGGAGGTCACAGAATCGAGAACTGTAACAAATACCGACAACAGTCTGCACAGAGCACTTGTGTGAGGAAACTGGCGGTTGTGACTCTGCTTTAGTGGCTGGGTACAGATGGCAAGCTGGTAAAGAAAATGCAAGCTAGTTTAACACCGGCCCATCACTGAACCTGAAACAATGAATACACAAAAGGCAACGCAGGCCCGGTAAACCTCATGTTGGAAAGAGGAAGTGATTCAAACTCCATGATCACATGAATCCCAAGGGATTAATAACAAACTAAACTGACAAGCGCAGCACCCTCTTTACACCTTACATTACCATGCCTCTTACACTCAGAGAATACCTTTCCAATGAACACTAGGATTGTGTTAAATGTCCTCATAAAACTGGGCTGACTGCCTGTCTAAATCCCACGTTTGCATTGAAAGCAGAGTGCTTTGTCATGCAATAAATAGTGAGTAATTATTGTCACATACTGAAAAGCGAGCACTACTGTCTTAAGCTCATTATTCGGCTTTGTCTTATGTCAAGCTGCTTAAATAAATAAGCAGCTGGCTACTGTTATACTGATTGTTTCTGTCACAGAAGAGGACAATACGAGCCAATGCAGCCACGTGCACAACAACAATTATTGTCATCCTGCGTTGTGTATGTGGAAAGTCATTTGACTTTATTGTGTATATTGAATGAATTTCATGTTTGTCTGCAGACTGGGACGCTAGATAAAATCTGGTAAAAGATGCATGTTAATGTAGATGTAAAGGAGGTAGTCAGATTACTTGCGACCTTTACTTGCTCCCATAAGTTTCTCCAGACAACACTCAGAATACTTAAAAGGGACAGTTCACCCAATAACTCATCTATAACTCTTTCCAGAAATCCAACATGAAACTGCTCACAGCAAGCTCTGTGGATCATCTTGAGTAACCAGGTCATCATTTCTGGAAAGAGACATTGCTGTTGAGTTTTTAAAAATGTATTTCCTCGGTGCTTTGACCACCACATGTCGAGTGCCATTTAGTTTTGTTATACTTGAGAAGTCAGACATCTCTACCTCCGATATCTCCAAAACTCTGTAACTCACACTGAAACAATTGAGATGGATAAACAGCACTACAGGTAAAAGGATAAATATGTGTTTTTGACTTTTGTATGGGCTGTGTCTTTATTAAAACCACTCTTGTCTTGCCTTTCAAGAGATGCACAAATGACATCAAATGTCTTTAAGTGTATATAAGCTCCTATTCTGCATTTGTAAAAGCAGCACTGTAACATAACTAATCAATTGTATTGACATCAGAACTCTCTTGTTATGCTTGTAAAGGAGGCTGTGTTTGATGGCACAACAAGGAATGGCGACCATCAGGTAATGACACTAATGTATGACAAAACCCGAGTAAAAGTGAAGTGTTGGGGAAGAAAAAGCAACTTGAAGATGTCACTTTAGGTTCTGGGAAGAGTATTTTTCACCTTTTTTGACTTTTTACAGACTAAAAAAATATTCGTTATTCATGAAAATAACTGTCAGATTTAATCAAATGTGAAATAATAGTTAGGTGCAGCCCTAAATCCAAGTGAGCACAACTGGTGTGCTCTCTGTATTGGTTACATTCAAACATCACGCCACTAAAACAGACAAACTGCTCTGTCAAGTGCAGCTGAAACTGAATTACTCAACAGTTCACTCCTGCTGATCAACCTACTTCTCTCTTTTTTTTTTTACAGCAGTTACTGTATGCTAGAGATGTGCACGACTAGTTGCTTAAACTGTTGTTGTTTTGCTCGTGTTTTGTCTGTTTGCACGAGTTTGGCCACCATACTTCCCAGCCAAATGTTGTTTCATCAAAAAACAAGCATCTGTTACTAATGTTAACAATGACAGTTTACTGTTGCAACACACACATTATTTTTTGGGACGCTGTTTGACCTTATGTATTAAATTGTGCTCATTTTTGAGTGTGTTCATACTTTTAGACTTCTCGGCTAGTCTAACTTTAAACCTCAGTTGAAGTGCTAGCCGTAGACAAATGATCAGGTGGTTTTAAATTTTGCTTCAAGACACTTTGCCATTATAAATGCCATGCACAGAATGACAGACCTTCAGTTGACAATACTTTCTATATAAATGTTCATCCACGTTCTGTCAGTCATGCTTCTCTTACACCCGACATGATTCATTCTAAGCAGCTATAATTACTCCTCAGATCAGTCCTACGTCAGGCATGGGATATGGTAGCTAACTGACTTTAGCCCAAATACTTTACAGGTTTAGTATTCTTTGTGTTGTCAGGACTTAATTTGTCAGTTTGTTTTGTTTTCACTTTCTCATTTTCAGAAGAACCAGCTTGAAGGTTACAAGAACTCCATCTGTAAAACCAGGCTTAGGGCACAACGCGTGCATTTAGCCGGGAAGAGACACCGCAGGAACCTACTCTGCCAGAAGCCGACCACAGTGGTATATATCGACAAATCTGAGAAACGTTTGTCATCAGCGAAGCATAATTTCCTGCAGGTTCTCCTCTGAAAATTGCAGCGCAACAATTGATCATTTCTCTGGTCATTTCTGCTCCGCTCTGGTGTTGTTAAGCCTGCTCTACTGAGTAAAGGGGGCTTAAAACTCAGGTAGTTCCTAAAAAGAGGAGACGATGGAGGTGGAAGAAAAGCAGGGGCCGGTCCTACAATCCCTAGGAGGTCTCCATCATGCGTATATCGTCTGTTTCTGTGGTGTCATCCTTTGTCCACCTTCCTGTGCTTGTCCACAAACCGGCCTCTATACAGCGCTTCATAGGATACTCTGCCACCTAGTGGAGGGGGAGACAGAGAGGAGGTGTCCAAAGATAGCCAAAAAAAACAGTCAAAGGTGAGGATTGTCATGCACAAACCTAAATAAAAAAATAGGTTTAAACAGAGCGAGGAGAGACTTAAGGGGATTAAGCTACTGTTGCCTAGTTAGAGGATTATAATGGTTATGTAACTGCACTCTGCCTCTTAAACATCCAATGCACTGATCTGAAATCCAAAAGCAAGACTAGGAGAGAAAAGCTTCAGTTTTAACAGGCTCCATCGCATTCCTGGGTAGCCATCTTTCCTCTGTGGGACAAGAGGAGGATGTTTTTTCTTCCCTCTGAGTAGATTTTTGGCAGCAGGTCAGGCTGTGGGGCCAACATGGGGGAGGAGGCCTCATTCTCTCCCAGTCACAAAAGGCTTTCAAACTACAAAGATTACGTTTACTAGAGAGGCCATTTGGCAATTTCCACACTCTTCATCTGAATATAGAAATACTGCCCTCAAATAAAAAAATCTCTTCCATGCCTGTTAATCATTTACAATGTCATGGACAATAAAGGCTTTTAATTGTGTAAGAGGCAGACAACTCAGGGCTCCAGAGAGTTTTCTTGGCAGAGCTGGTAAAGCTCCATTCGTGTGTCTAGGAAACATAATGATGTAAAATAATGATCTCTTGGGTGGGAATTTACCTGAGCTGCCGACACAATGATTAAAGGAAAGGGACAAACATAGACTGATGGCAGAGGTGAGGATGTTATCCATTTTTTGGGACTTAGGACTATTTGGATAAATAATGATACATTTGTTACACTATTATATGTATATCAGCACCAAAAAACACAATTTGATTATAATTACATCAATTGTCTTAATGTTTCAGACACAATCCACTTGTCTGGGTTAACCCTTTAGTTCTATAACAATATGAACTCACTGATTGGTGTATTTACTGTATTTGGTGCATTTAATGGCATATTTACGGAAGCCCTAAAGGGCCATGCATTCATACATTTTATTTCCTCCGTTTTCCCGTGATAACGAATTATTTTCATTTCTTTTTTTCGAGATATTATCTCGAAATAACAACTGCCATTTTTCCGAGATAACTGGATAATTTTCTCGAGATCTCGAGTTATTATCTCGAAATAACAACTGCCGTTTTTCCGAGATAACTGGATAATTTTCTCGAGATCTCGAGATAACGAAACTTTAATTTCCCGAGATAACAAGTTAATTTCATTACTTTTCTCGAGATCTCGAGTTATTATCTCGAAATAACAACTGCCGGTTTTCCGAGATAACTGGATAATTTTCTCGAGATCTCGAGATAATGAAACTTTGTTTTCCTGAGATAACGAGTTAATTTCATTTCAGTTGTTATTTCGAGATAATAACTCGAGATCTCGAGAAAAGTAATGAAATTAACTCGTTATCTCAGGAAAACAAAGTTTCGTTATCTCGAGATCTCGAGAAAATTATCCAGTTATCTCGGAAAAACGGCAGTTGTTATTTCGAGATAATAACTCGAGAAAACTAATGAAAATAACCCGTTATCACGGGAAAACGGTGGAAATAAAATGTATTTTTCTCGAGATCTCGAGTTATTATCTCGAAATAACAACTGCCGTTTTCCCGAGATAACGGGATAATTTTCTCGAGATAACGAAACTTTGTTTTCCCGAGATAATGATATAATTAATTTGAGATCTTGAGAAAACAAAAGGATAGTGTAGTATATTAAATCATTGCAGGAAACATCATTCAGTGTAGCAATGTCAGAGGAGCAGGAGCATATCGATCACCGCGTCACATATCTTTTCAATCAAGGCCTGACACAGGCTGAAATAGCATTATGCCTTGCTATTACAGATAATATACACATTAGTGTGCATAATCTAAAAAGACGGTTAGCAAGACTTCAGCTATATCGGCGGCGCAATCTAAGTGAGCCTGATGTCGTCGTTAACTACATAGCTGACCAGCTACGAGGTCCCGGGCGTCTCCATAATCTAAGGCCCATCATATCACAGTCATTATCTCGAGATCTCAAATTAATTATATCGTTATCTCGGGAAAACGGCAGTTGTTATTTCGAGATAATAACTCGAGATCTCGAGAAAACAAATGAAATTAACTCGTTATCACGGGAAAACGGAGGAAATAAAATGTATGAATGCATGGCCCTTTAGGACTTCTGTACATATTCATTTATTTAACCATTTCTTTATTTTATTTTAGCCGTTTCAATCTTCCATATGTTGTTCAATCCTCCAACAGTTTCTATATTTTTTCAAATAACAAGAAAGGATCAAGTAGAAGTGATTTCAATGGACAACATTATATTAATGCAGTATATTCAGACTTAATATTTGCATGTTCAGCAGGAATAAAGAAAATCTTCCGTTATGTAGCTCATTCATTTAAGGTGAGATTTTGACTTGATTTGCATTTCCTTGGAATTTAATCTAAGTTTGAGACAAAAGGATTTTTACTACAGGGGAAAGAAAAGAGACAATATCTACTATGGTGCTGTAAAACTGTCCACTGCAGTGGAAAATGTGATACCTGCTGCTATGTTATCTAGCTTGGGACATCACATTCCCAGACAGCACATTTGACTGAGACAGGTGATACTAAACAGCTGACAAAAGCCCCCAGATCAGTGGCAAATCAGTGCTTGATCACTATGTGGTTTAATTCATGTTTTCCTAATGCCAGCTGCATTGTTGTTCTGTCACCATTCATGAATAATGACACTGAGCATAAGCAAGCAAATGTGAAAAAGGTCATTTGTATATTTTGTGACAATGATATCACAAAAATAACATCCTAAGTGCTGTGATTTGAAATCCAACATCCAACTGAAGTTTCCTAATATACAATAGCTCAATGGTGCCATCTTACAGCTGTGTGAGGTAACTGCAACAACAGCCTGGAGCAGTGGGAGAAAGAGTGAAGGGAAACTTACTGTGTCCAGGGCTTCTTTGGGGTCAAGTCTGCAGTTTGTGCCAGTGTTTCGTTGTTCAATCTCGTTAACTGTATCACCTCTACACTTGACTGCGTAGTCTTTCACTCTGTGTTTGAAGGCCTCAAGCTCTGTTTGGAAGACTTCTAAGTAGACGTCTTGTCCGTCCTACGCAGCAACAAAGACAATATGAGGAAAGAGCACAACATGGCTGAAAGGGAACATCCGGCTGACACTATCTTTGAAATGGAAAATCCAAGTGTACTATATGAGCATACACTGTAGGAATGAGCTGTTGACTCTCATTCTGTTGTATGCACATATGGTATTAATCAGATGTGTGTCTTACTTTGGCTTTGTGGAAGAACTGTCTGAAGCAGCCTCGAGGATCCTGCTGAGAGTTCGACGCCATCTCCAGGATGAACTGCATGACTACAGCTTGGTGCGCTACCTGCTCCATCAGTGCTTCTTTCTGCAGGACACAAAATATGACAATGATTTTGTGTCCGTGTCTGAATTGATTACAAACCATTAAGTCATTTATAGGCCCTGTGGGGTTACAGTGGACGCTCAAAAGTCTGCTTCAGAAGGACCTTAAACAACCTGCGACAATTCTTAACATTGCATATATAACTGCTGTATGTTTTTATGTTATATTGCATGTTTTGCTATGTGTTTTTATGCTTTGTGGAATAGAAATGGTCTACTTTGTCGTAGATACTAAAAAGATCGAATAAGACCAGCCTTATCCTTTCAGTACATTACCCCTTCTTGCTGCAGTCTCATGCACCACAGAATTAAGTAGTTGGCTGTTTCCTCACAGATGAGCTGAGGCATGTCTGCGAGGAATCGCTGACTGTCGTCCCATCTGTGCAACATACCTGACAATTGGATAAAAAGCACATCAGTTCATGTGTTCAAGACATAAAAAGCACCAAATGGGTGATTTGTGTATGAAACTGTCAAAGAAAACCAAGTTGTTTGCTTTTTATGAGAATGTTACAGTGTTGATTAAGTAGATTTTAGAAATATTTACAGCACACAAAAGAATGAGAGTTTTGCATCACTTGGCAGTGAAAGCTCACCAAGTTTACCTTTTTACCTCACTCATAACTAAAAACACCTTATGAGAAGTTAGTAATTATTGCAGCTGGTTGACTGGCAGTGTCTTATTTCTCATGGCAACATTTAAAATAATCCGGCCAGTATTTTCCATGCATGTTCAGAGTGTTTCCCAATGCGCCCCTATATTTTAAGACTGAGTAAGGCAATTCATCGTAATCAATCCATAGTTTTTGTTAAAGTGAAAAGAACTGTAACATGGACTCCTCTGCACAACTCAAATGCAGTACAAACTGCCTTGCTGGCCATTTTTTCTCTGCAATAATTTAAGATGTATTTACATTCAAAGTACTGATAATTTGGATAAAACACCGACTGCAATTAAAACTTAACATAATCCTTCACAAATGCACATGAAAATTAAATAACAGAATTATTTCTGGTGAAACCGGAGGAGAAATCCTGCCTAAACCTGAAGTTAAATAATGACACTTCATCAAAAACAAGCTACACACAGCTGTTTTTATTATCAATCTGAGTGACAACTCTTATTGTTTAGCATCTGACTTACCAAAATGCCTGAGCTCTTGCTCGTACTTTTGGAGAAACGTCTTGCACTTGTCCTGATCCATTTCTGCTTGTTTATTTTGGACATTGATGATACTCTGGAGGAGAGAGAAGACATTAACAAGGTGTTGATGGCGTAACTACATGGTCAGTGGACAGCAGGTACACACAAACAATAATCGTATACCTTATCAAAAACGTCCCAACTCCCGACTGCTCCGAGCACAGGACTGCGGCTCGGCTCCTGACCTCCCAGCATGCTCTCCTTGCGGCGCCACTCCTCCTCCGTGTGTGAGAGTTCTGTGGGGCAGGCCCGAGTCCGAGCACGCTCCTGCTCCAGGGACTCTGAGCTGTGGACGCCTAGAGAACACAGCTGGTCCTGGGCTTCAGCCAGTCTCCAGCTGGAGACGATGGAGGCCTTCACACAGCGCTGCTGGCTCTGGCACAGTGACTCCATGGCGCAATCACAAGGGTGCGATGATGGTGACTGGATCAGTGGAAGAAAAGAGAAAAGAAATATACTGTACAGTTAACAGCAAATTCTCTTATATAACGTACACATTGATCCAATTTGTTTAAACACAATCTGTCAGTGTCAAGTTTAGATCGCTGATGCAAAAGTGGCCTACAGGGAGGAGAGAGGATTGGCTCTGCTACAGGAAGGAACAGCTGACACCTACAGACTGCCTCTGAATCACAAACTAAATGTAGGCCATTGGCTTTTGAGCTCTCATGACCACAACCGTGCTGTATTTGGTACAGGGTGGGGCGAGAGGGCTAAAAATAAGTAAATGCTTGTTTCCATCATGTCCATGGCTACCCAGACAGCAAAATGCCTTTTCTAGGCAGACATCGCACACAGCTGCCAGTGTCTGACAATATGGAGGAGGACCTGGGGGGAAAGGAAAGTGAGCTGCTGCTTCATGTCTTGTTGTGGCCTCTGATCTCACCACTCCTCCTCCTCCTCTGGATGGTCTCCCTCTGACGCAGATTTTAGCAGTGAGGCAGGACGATGAAACTGCGAGTGATCTGTTCACCATATGACCACACGTTTATGTAGAATATAACTAGCTTTATTACGCAACTCTGGGTTCGCATCAGGTCAGCCTTCAATCTAGCATGCATGCAGCCTGGGAGTTGGTGTTGTGCCAGCATGAAAGTTGTTCATGCTAACTTTTAAGATAATGACACGACAGCGAAGGTAGAAGTGTGAAATGTAATACTATTGGAAAACAAATAACTATTAGCCTGTTCGTTGCTGACTGTGAAGGAACTCGGTATGAACTCCAACGAGTCCCAAACTGGTTTAAGTTAGCTTAGTTAGTTAGCATGCTTCCCATACCAACCCGTTATCTGTGCTGCCAAGTAACCTTCCGCTAACATCCCAACCACTAGCATGAGTGCATTACCTGCTGGTGAGGATAAATAGGACTGGAGCCCCTGGCTGTTGAAGATGGGTCACTGTTAGACTCCTCATCAGGGTAAATTGAAGCTCCGATGCCCAGCCACTCCATAACTGCTAAGCAACTAACGTTAGCTGGCTAGCTCTGCTAGCTAGTGCTAGCCGTGCTGGAAGAATCAGTAACAGTGTTGCTCTCTGTGATAAACTGTCTGTCAGAGTTATGTTTGATCTAAATAGCAGTCTGAGAAGTCAGCAGAGCTGAAGGAGGAATATGATGCACCACGACGGGGAGCTCAGCTCCTGTAAATAACAGCGTTGTGATGTCTACAGTAACTACAGTCACTGGCTGTGAGGAGCAGTCTGGACCGCGGCTGCGTCGTTTTAAGAGGTGACACGCAGAGCACGTGGTAAACAACACTGACCACGTGACACCTTCTCAAGCGTTTCTCCAGAGTTCTGTTCAGTTCGTGCAGGGTTCTGTAAAGAGCCCAAAGTCATGCTTGAGGAAAAGTAAAGATGTTGTGTTAAAATATGACTTCAATAAAAGTGAAAGTCTTAAAGTATCTGACAGTAAATGTAGCCTACTGAAGTATCAAGAGTAATTTTCTGGCAATAAATGATCTATCAGATACTGTAAGTATCAAAAGAAGAAGTAAAAGTAAATTATACATATATTTACATGTGTGTATATATCTAAATGGGTTAACTGATTATTGGATTCGACATTCAGCATTTCTCTGATGTCAGAATTAGTGTGTTTTTATTTTTATTGCTGATAAAATAGATGCATTTAAAAATGTGCTCCTGTAGCAGACTGAAATCTGCAATGTTACTAGTAACTACAATTATCAAATAAATGCAGTGGAGTAAAAAGTACAACATTTGCCTCCAAAATGTAGTGGAGTGGAAATATAAAGTACCAGAAAATGGAAATACTCATGTAAAGTACAAGTACCTCAAAATTGTTCTGAAATACAGTACTTGAATAAATGCGCTTACTTACGGTCCATTACTGGCTGTAAGGAATGGACACAGGGTAGTTAAGTCGAATATAGAAATAAAAAAAAGATAAAATGTTGGATTATTAGCTTATTTGGGCATGTCATTATTCAAATACAATACTGCAAATATATAATGTACCACAATTATTAAACAAGTGATACCTACAAGAGAATTCATTACTCTCACTATTTGATAGACCTCTGTCTTTAACGTGCCAAAGAGTTATTATACCAGCATGGAAAATAAAGTGTATACTGTGGTGTACAGTGTTTTTAAAAAGTGTTTTCATGGTTTGTGGTTTTGAACCTACATGTAAGTATTTTTGTTTATGTTTTTGTTTATTTAAGATGTTTCTTAAACTGTATTTTTCACTTTTATTTTTGTTTGTGTGAATAAACAACAACTAATCCAACAGAAATGTGTTGAAAAATGTTAAAACGTGTTGTGTGCTATGCGTTCTTTGACCAGAAGGTGGCAACAGTGCGCTTTGGACTTTGTATGACAGCCTCCACGGAAGTAGACCGCGAATGGACGAGGGTATTTATTTGCCCTACTTCTAGCATTGAAGGCAGCTTTACTTATAGCGTGTACATCACTCTGGATAAACGCCATCAATCAAACATCGGAGATTGTGGAAAATTCTGTTTCCTGTTAGAGAAATTACATAATTCAGGGTTTTAAATCTGTACGTTCTTGCGTTTTTAACCTCATACAGTGTGAGCGCAAAAGCTGCCTGACAGGTGTTACGCAGGGCAAAACTTCGCTCTTATCTGTCCACTATTACACTCAATTGCAACTAGCTAGGTAGACTACCTGACGATAGCTAACTGGAAGCAAATAGCACATGGTGAGTCCATTCACATCGATACCGTAACGTTACATTATTTTAATTATATATACCTTGTTCGTCAACACACTAAGAAGTAAGCTGACTGTGTATTGGGGCCCAACATGAGAACCTAGCACTGAGTTTTAAGCTAGCCGAAGTGAGTCACGAGCTTACCAGTATAACGGTACTGGCAAAACTACAAACATTGTTGTGTCTTTAAGTTGGCCCTTACAACACAAACACTCGAGCAAGTATAATATAAACACACGGACGGGTGTCATCAGAGTGTGTGCTTGATTTTCCTGTGCAGGACAAGCTAATGTTTGCTAACAGAAAGTGTGAGATGAAGCAACGAGGAAGTAGGAAGCGTCGTGCCACCACTAGGTGGCGGTAAAAGATAATAAAAACACCTGACTGCAGGTGCCACAGGGCTCTTCTCTTCCGTCTCCATTCCCCGAAAGAGTGCTGCTGTTTCGTGGACGGTGCTGAACGCTAAAGCCCGCCTCTAGAGCCTGCAGACATTCAGACAGGGAGAAACAACCAGACTTCATGCCTAAAAAAACATCCTCAGGCTGAAATCAAGTCTCATAGCCAGCTGGCACCTTGCCCTTTCTCAGGCTGCTGTTCCCACAGGTTTATGTGTGTGTGTGTGTGTGGGCAGGAATGATAATATCAGCAAAACATGTTCATAATCATGTTACATTTTTCTTTTGGTTTGATATTCACTTCCGTTTTTGTTTTTGTTTTTTTGCTTCTTTTGATGCTTATTGACATCATAGTTCAAGATGCTGCAAACTTTCAGCCTAAAATAATTGATTATAATTGGTTTCTCTGGCATTTAGCTCAGTGTAGTTGCTTCATCATATAACTATGTGCCATAATGACATATATTGCAAATGAGTACTGTAAAATTCTGTGACAGTAATATATTTGAGCAATTGTGGTGGAGACGTCTTATTTATAGCAACGTGTTGTTCTGTGTGCCTTCCCCAACAGAGTGCCAGCAGCACACCATCCTGTGGACAGAAATGAGCCATACTACTCCGGAGGCAGTGGGTGCGTATCACAGTTTTACAACACAGAGCTCTCTTTCAATATTTAATATAGAAACAACAAACATTGGGGTTAATTGTGGTGTGATGATGATGGGTATGCACACTCCAAAGGTACGAGGCACAGCTGAGAAATATCTGTAGTTGAAATATACACTACGTCTGATGTCATTTCATGTCACGTAACATAGCTTTTAAAAAGTGGTTATAAGGCGTGTATAGATACATACATATATGTATACATTTTAAATCCCAGCCAACAGTTTCAGCACTTGTTCAGCTTAAACATTTTATTGAAAGGATGAGTTCATCCTAAAATGAAAAGTTATTATGTACTCATCCTCATGCTGACGGAGAGTCAAGTAAAGTTTCATAGTCCACAAAACATTACTGGAGCTTCGCATCAAAACAGCATAGCAGCAGTTTCGTAAACAACTGAAGTAGATGGGGACTCTAGAAATGTTTTGTGGAGCATAAAACTTCTCCCGACTTTCAGTCAGACATTACGTAATGACAGAATTTTCATTTTTGGGTGACCTTCTCCTTTAAGGAATTACCTATTATTGTGTAGATAAGTGTGTTGCCACAGCACACTGACTAACTTTGAGTCATCTCTGATTTTATGCTTTGTTTACACATGCTTCTTGGCAACATTAGTTGGCTGAAGACAAAGAGCTTATAGAGTCTACAGTGATATCAGCATCATTTTTTTCCCTCATTGTAGAGCCTGAACGTATGTGTCAGACTCCATTTGGATAGAGATCAAGTTGTAGTGGGTCAATTCTTGAGAGGTGATTTAACATGCAAACGCTGCTTTAAAAGGCATCTAATTCTGCAAGTGCTTGCACTCTCCTCGTTTTCAAGATTCTCTAATGGCACCTGTTGAAAAGTTTTTCCAGCACCTACAACAAAATACAAAAGGAGAGAAGTGCTTGTCGAAGAATGTCGTGGCGTCCTTCCAGCGGAGTTGAGCCACTCGCAGAACCTCTGCCAAGTCACACTGAAGCTGTTCTGGTGGCTGTAGTGACACCAAATGCCCCATTTAGACACTTGATCTTTGTGTTTCCTTTATTTTGGCAGCTGCCTGGCAACAGGCAGTTAGACCTGCCTGTGGATTGTAATCTCTGTCTAATTTCACTTAAATTTAAGTACGACTTTTATTCTTCTGTAAGAGTGGGGAGGTTAAATAGTGTCTGATTACTTTAAAATCAACTAAGTGTAAAATGCAGTATTTTCTCATCATTTAAGTTATCTGGTGCCAAAAAATACAGATCCCAGAGGTGAATGAGTGCATGTTCTGTATGTGTGTCCATGTGTATTTGTATGTGGTGATGGAGGTTATTATGTTGTAGTGAATGTGGAGCCTCCAGCTCTGTCATTCACCCACAAGCCAGGACTATAAAGAGGCGACATGCTCCACATTCCTCTCCTCTCCTCTCTCCTTCTCTGTCCTCTCCTCTCCTCACACAAACAGTGAGACTGAAGTGAAGTGGGCTTGTGCTATTTGTGTTTGTGTGAGTCTCTGTGCACGTACGCATGTCCGTCAGTGGGATGAATGGGCTGGAGTGGGGTGTGTAACAGCAGAGAACCATGGAGAACAGCAAAGGAAACTCTGTAGCTATTCAAATGCTTGAAATTCAAGGACCTTTCAACGGACCAGAGCAGTATTCTTAGACTTCTTAGCCCATTTACTCTTAGCCCATTTACTACATATCCAGTGTGCTTTGCTGTTTTTCATAGCATGCTGTAATGTTGCTGTCAACGCTGTGGCATCATGGTGAGACAATGAAGTGTAGGTTGATTTGAAAAGCTGTTTTACCATATGAGAATTAAGCATCTTTCACAAAACATAAAAGCAGACATTGTAGTCATTTAGTTGGATTGTCTGGAGAGGGAATTGCATTTACAAAAATCAGAAACTATTTTATACTTTGGAAAGTGATTGGCAATAATGTAGAGCATGCATGATTTAACTCAGTGAGCCAGAACATGCAAAAATGCTGGCTTAGCGCGACTAGCATTATCTAAAATAAAAACACAGAACCAAGTCACAGACTCAGGCACCAAAAGATAATGTTTAAGAGGGAAGATAAAAGAGACTAAAAGTATCAGGCCATGAGAGATGCAGTAAAGAAAGAGGCCAACACGTAGAGAGGGAGAGGCCTTTTGGTCTGCTTTCCCAGGCTATGCATCAGGAAGGTTGTATTTTTTACACCATGACCACCGCATAGCCCTTTCCTGGGGAAATCCGAGACAAAATCGAGAGAGGCTGCTGCAGGGGAGGGAGAGGGGAACAGGAAAACTAGCCCTGGGAAGGAGGGAGGGAAGGAGGGAGGGAGGGGGGCAGGTACGGTGTAGCCCACACAGCATGAGCGACAGAGAGGGAAGCTTTCGGGAAGGCTCAGTGGAACACACGCACAGGCAGATAGACACAAAACGTGACACACACATGCATGCTTACATCTCCTCTTGTTTCTAGGCCCTTTTATCAACCCCGGCCTTCCAAAAAAAAGGGCCCTGAGAGTCGTCTCTAGAGTATTTTGGCTGCAGATTCAGCTGGAATGCAGAGCTAATGCCGGGTTCCTCTACTGTCCAACCAGCCTCAGCTGTTAATCCGATGTTATGGCTGCTCGGCCATGCCTGTTAAAGAAATAATATTTGACGTTATGGCTGCTCAGCTATGCCTGTTTTAACGAACAATATTTCCAGCAGATCACATTACTTATAAGCTAAGATTTAGGTTGGACACAAAACATGGTATTTCAAGACCGTTTGGCAACAAATTTGACCTTTTATTATCATGACTAATACTGAGGAGCAAGGGCAAATCAGCATTGCGGTTTTCAGAATTGTTTTTATGACCTGCACCAAAGTTATGGACGACATTAGTCTAAGCGGACAGTTGAGCTAACTGGAAATAATAGATGTCTTGTCATTGGATAACCTAATGCGCCAGGAGGTTACACTGAACCATCTGGGAAATAGTTCTTGGGAAATGTTTTGAAAAGGGCAGGTATTTTCAAAAAATACTTAGCAGGTTATTGGACAACCCATCTGTCTATCACAGGCACACTTCAACCAATCAGATTGATAGTAGGAGAGCCAGTTGGTAAATCAAAGACAAACACCTTTTCTTTGCTCTTCTTTCAATGAAATAAACTTTCCAGTTCTGATATAACTGATGCTACAGCAGCATCTATGATAACCTTTTGAGGATCCGCCATTTTTCTTTTCAAACGACAGTCGCTTCTCTCACTGGTTGTTACATCTGAACCACACCTGTAGTTGACCGTGGTTCCTCATAGGGCGATGATTGGTCCAAACCAATGTGGGTAAAACACAAGCACATAGCTTGGAAGCTGAGCAAGATATGAGCTGCCTCAAATGTTAAAACATTTTTAAAAAACTGCTAAAAGGGCCAATAGGTGTGATTCCTTGACAGGTTGATAGAGGTCAAAGGTCAGAGTGAAACCCCACCTCATCTAAATGTGTGTGTGTGTGTGTGTGTGTGATCCCCCCAGGTCTTGACCCTGCCGTGCTGAGAGACGATCTCTTCGAACACTGGAACCGGAAAGATCTTCAGATGGTGAGAGTCACTTTCACAGCGTGTGTCAATTCCATACATGCAATATTGAGTGTGTGTGTGTGTGTGTGTGTGTGTGTGTGTGTGTGTTTACAAAGGTAGAGAGATGGAATCTTTGTGTGTCTGCGAGAAGCACAGGAAGGAACACGAGAGAGAGAGAGCTTGGATACCGGCATGTTTAAATGAAGCTCACCAGTGTGTGTTTGTGTGTGTGTGTGTGTGTGTGTGTGTGTGTGTGTGTGTGTGTGTGTGTGTGTGTGTGTGTGTGCGCGCGCGCGTGTGTGCGTGCGTGCGTGTGCGCGCTCGTGTGTGTGTGTTAATGAGGAAACCAGAGTGTCTGTCAGTAGGAAGGAAGGAATTTGCGTTGCACTGAATGAACTTGAGATCTGTGTGAGGAGGATATTGAGTGGATGACATCTGTTTTACAAATTAAGACGCGGGGCGAAGCATTTTCTCACACAGATATTATTTTCTTGTGTAGGAAGTTTCTAATGCCAGAGTTTACCGTCTTTATCTGAAACCTAAAATGGGTCACAGATCTGTGTGTCTGCTGGGCCCCTGGGAGGGAAGTTAGCTTGTCTTCACTGGATGTTTTGTTTCTGCTTTTCTTGAAATTCACCAATCAGTTCCCACATTTTACCAGCAATTTTGAGTCATTTACTAGAAAACGTATAATATTTATTGTAGGGCCGAGTCAAATATCTTTATTGTATCGTTATCATGATATGAGACTATGTATTGTCTTAGATTTTGGATATTGTTATATATCACGATATGGCATGAGTGTTGTCGGTTCCTGGTTCTAAAGGCTGCATTACAATAAAATGATTCAATCCTCAGAACTTATCAGACTGCTCTACTTATACTTATCTTTACCCACTTATTCATTATATCCACATTACCAATGATTCATATTTTGTTAAAGTGCCAATAGTCATCCCTACAATGAATAAAAATGAGATTAAATAGATGAAAAGATAAGCTGTAATGTTTTATACGTCTAGCTTTCTCTCTCCACAACTTTAGTTTGAATTCACAGCACTGCCTCCCCTGTTCTCTGCCCTCACAGCTAAGCTTGGCAGCCCTCCAGGGATTTTCAAAGGTGACTGAGCCTCTCGAGGCCTTGCTAACAATCCTGGAGAGCTGTCCGGGCAAACAGAAGGGTCGGAGCCACACCCTCGGCCATCATATCCTCATGGAATTCCAGGCATGGCTGAAGGAACATCCGCAGGTAGACGAGATTCACCAAACAAACGTTTTTAAACTTGAGAAATGCAGAGTTACAGCTCCATTAGTCGCAGACACTCTAGACGTTTTAGAAAAACTTACTAGGTCTTAAAAATGTCTTTTTCAAGCACAATATTTAAATCATTTATGGAGTCAAGTGAACAAGGTAAAAGCCAGTTTCATGAGGTTCCTTACATCTAAAAAGAGAATACTTAAGTACATCGATCATCAGCACATATGTTACCACCAGCCCCATTTGAGATTAGTTGCAATAGTTCAAACAATTATTGCTTGTGTTAAGGCTCTTCTTTTGTTTTTCATGTTTTTATTCTTTTTTTCTTTGGTTTCCTTACACTTGTCCCCTTCCACCAGGTGACCCTGAGCTCACTCCCAGAGCAGCAGGTATTGGCACTCCAACACCGGGCCCTGAGCTTACTAACAGATATCCAGCCCAGCTTTGCAGACGTTCTCATAAACATCTACCACCTCAATACCCTCGATCTGGCCACACTCCGACTGCACATAGTGAGGTTACAGGCTCTTACCTGCTACAAAGAGGTGAGTGCCTCTTTTGGTGTTTGACCAGAAATCAAACTAATGCTGAAACAAAAGTTTTTCTATTTTGTTTACTTTGTGGTTTTCATAGGCAGCAGTGCTCAGCATGAAGCTGAAGTTACAGAAGGAGCTGAATATGGAGGAGGTGAGTGAGACAAAACATCTTCAGCAGACATGTTTATTCATAAGCATACTTAAGATGTGTTTGATCTGAAACGTTTTCAAATCCTCCTCTGCAGGTGTGTGTACCACTAATCTTGCAGAATAAGTTGCCATTGGCAGAGTCTTTCGTCACAGGCCACAGTCATCTAGAAAAACAACTGGTGACACTGCTGGACTCATGGTGCCACCCCAACTTCAGTGTGGAGGAGATACGCACGTAAGGAGTGTCTGTGTTCATTCCTTTAAGGGTCATTGTAACTGACACTAATAACTGTATAATACCATGATGATGAGAAACCATATTTTTTCATAAAGTTATCCTATCATGAACATTTCATACTGCCAAAACCCTAATTGGAACCTATGTGTGTAAGCATCATTGTGCTGCTGTATGAACTCATAAGGTTGTGTCTTTATGCGTTTCCACAGGCGGTTCCCTCGCCTCTCTTTGTCCAAACAGTGCATGGACCAGATCCAGCCCAAAATGCTCACCAAACAAGTCTTCCGCCTCATGGAGAAATTCAACATAGACCAAGGTGTGTGACTGGACACGTGTGTAGCTGTTCATGTGTGTGTGTACACCTCAGGCAGAAGTAATTTTGACCTCTTGTTTTTTTTAAACAGGGCTGTGTCCCAATGCCCTGCACAAGAGAAGACTGGACTCTCTGCGTTACCTCATGTACGCGAGGTTTCTGGAAGTAAGTGATGCCGCGGACTTTCTGTTTTATTATATTTATTTATTATTAACACAACAGCAAAATATAACAGTTAATTAAGCAGGCTAATCATCAACAACTTGACTTTGATTAAGCTAGTTTGAGTTAATGGCAAATCTGGTGGTCAATACTTTTGAGATGGACAGAAGATGTCTGTTCTTGTTCGGTGTCCACCATACACACATTTCAGGCTTTCTTTATCATGTGTTGATTGTTGATTGCTGAATTTTGTGTAAAATATTAGTGCTGAAGACCACCATTAATGTGGTTTCATTAAATAATGAAATATATGGGAAGCAGTAGTATGTAAACCACTTGTGTTTCAGGGCTTAATTGTACCTTAGAAATATTTTGCTGAATGCTTTTTTTGCTGATATCTCATATTCCTGTTTAGTTACACATATGTCAACTTTAATCACTGCCAGAAATGTTGCCAGTAAAAGCTGGCTACAGATCTCAGTGGAATCTCGGTCGGTTTTAGGGTGAAGGATAGATTCAGTTTCTGTGGGAGGCATTTGAGGTTCTCTAAAGCACTGGTTCTTGAACTTTTTCACATCAAGGAGCCCTAAACTGACACAAATTAGACCACAGACCCCCATTTGATCAGATATTTGCTTTTAGATGTTTGATTACAGAAGGTGATCATGGCCAAAAAGAAAATAAATCATTACACTTTTTTCAGCGGACCCATATCTGTGGGTTTCAGAGTAAAAAAGTCAATTGTATGATGAAGTAATACATCTCCTGACCTTAGCAGTAAATACATATTGCAGGGCAGGCACGATTACAGTGTTGTCACGGTCAAACACAGAGAAAACGTGTAGAGACATTTATAATTAAATTTACCCATAATGGTAAGAAGGTTTGCAATTGTAGTTTATTTTCATTTCAGCAACACCACCCTATGGCAGATGCATTATCACAATCAGGATAGCCAGTTACAGAATTATTTGAAAAATAAAAAATAAAAATCTGTCTTTCTCTTTTCTTTCAGAAAAGCATGACAGAGGAGAACTGGAGTGACCATGTGCAGGTAGATGCTGCTTGTAGTTGTGTATGGCAGTGAGCAGTACACTATGCTGTATATATCAGTATTAATAAGATAATGCAAAAAATGTTTTCTTTGTGTTTTTTATGTACATATAGTTTGTTGTGGCTGATGACCTTGAGCTGCAGATAAACTTGGTGGAGATGTTGGTAAAAAACTGTGGTCTTCAGAAAGCCTCTCAGTGGGCACTGAGATACAATATCCCCAGATATCGACTTCCCCTTGGAGTGTGGGAAACACAGCAGAGTCTTCCGCCTGATCTGCAGTGAGTGACAGAATATGCATAAACATATGTGATGAAGCAAGTTGTGGTAAGCAGTACACAAGCTGAGAAAGGAATATTTGCAGGCTCAGAGTTTTTACCAAGGGTTTTGTCTACCACATCCCCTTCTCACACAGTGCACGTCACTCTGTTGTCTTTTAGTTTGACTTAACTTGATTTACGCCTCTTAAGCCACACTTTAGATATTAAAGGGTGGCTCCATATATTTATCATATTACTTGCAGTTTCCTCTGGAGCCACAAAAGGTTTTATACTACTTTTTTCACATGTGCAGTAGTACTCTCCAAGACCTGTAAACACACTCAAGACATACGATAATCATATACGATAATCTGTCTATTCCTACTATCCTCTCTAGGTTTTGTTTTTATTTTCCCCTCCACTATTTTGTCCTTTTTATGTGCACACTCACACAAATACACGTCTCGCCTCTGCTCAGACAGATATGTCCGAGTGATTCGGCACAAACTGAGGAGTGGATGTCATCTCCATCTCACTGTCAGAAGTTCTACCAGGCTCCACTCACCAGGGACAAGGTTCATTTTGTGAACACGCCCGAAGCGCTCCAGAGGTGCCGAAACATTGTGCTGAAGGTATGTATGCTTGATGCCTGATTTGAAAAAATAAAGAAATAAAAATATGTTGTGTGTCTAAATCATATAATTGGCCAATTGGGTTTCTATTGAAAGTAATGATGGTGAATATTTTTTGTTTACTGTCTTTAACCTTTCTTAGGAAGGTGGTATCATAGGAGTTGACATGGAGTGGCAGCCAACATTTGGCTGTATCTCAACTCAGAAGGTTGCCCTGATACAGCTCGCAATTATTGACCAGGTTTTCTTATTAGACCTCTGTGCAAACGGATTCTGTCAACACCCAGATACTGTTGGTTTCATCAGGAGCTTGTTCTCTGAGAGAAATGTTCTTAAACTAGGTAAGCAACAGAGCTGACAAAGATTAAATCCAGGTGTTGTTTTGTACTTCTGTCTCAAACATTTCTCCATTCTTCCTATTCAGGTTACGGTATGTCAGGTGATCTGAAATGTGTCTCGGCCACCTGGCAACAGTTTTTAGAGGAACCATTGAAGATGGAGGGGATTCTCGACCTTCTTAATATACACCAGAAGGTAAAATGATCCTGTCATTCACATAACTTACAAATGACTTACAAATTAAATCCTGCAGCTATAGCGACACTAAAAAATAGACTATTAGAGCATCAATTCTCAGGCAAGCAAGTGAGTTTTGATACATAAAACTGACCAAAACTGAAAAGGTTTACCTGGTTTAGCTCAGCAAGCATCTGTGGTGGCATTGTTGCTTGTCCACTGAACCCTATTCAACGAGAGTTACAAGACCAGAGGATTGTAACATTTAGGCTGTCTATAGACTGTAGTCAGCGCTGCTCTTCTCTGTGTTTAGTTTCATGGTCATAACTTAGGTACATAGTGCAGCTGTGGCCCAGCAGTTTTCCTGACATATATGTAGCTGAATGCATGGTCTCTGAAGTGGATAGGAATGTGGAAATGGCAACATGGATCTGTGACCGATGAGGTCACTTCACCATCTGCTGGAGTAGGCTGCATGTTGCAGGATGCGAGGAATCAAAGAAGTATTTTTGAGAATTACAAGAAATGTCAGGTTGAAAGAGGATTGTTTGGCGGGACAGGAGCTGGAAGTGACTGTTTAGAGTTCAAAATGTATTGCCTGGGTTCTTGCATCGTTACAAATTCTGTATTTTTTAAAGTTAATCAAGCAACCATGGAATTGGGTTTTTTATAGGATAAATATTCAACACTCGATAATAACATTTAATTCTAACTTTTATATATAATACCTTTTCCAGATCCAGCGTAGCAAGGTCAAGAGGACTCAAAATGGACCTAAAGAGGTGCTGGTAGGAGAGGACTCTGCAGAAAAAGGCCTCAGTCTGTTGGTACAACAGGTCCTGGGAAGGCCCCTGGACAAGACAGAGCAGATGTCCAACTGGGAGAAACGGCCACTGCGCATCAGCCAAATTAGATATGCAGGTAAGGTATTGTGCATTTACAGACAGACAATGACAGGGTGACAGATGGCTGCGGTTCTTTTCCCTATAGAATATCACAGATTATGTTGTTATCCCCTGACGAAACCAATAATTCTTCCTCTCTCGTTTCTTAACCTCCTTCAAGTGGCAGATGCCTATTGTTTGCTGGACGTGTACTCTGTCCTCTCAAGCAACCCAGCATACTTTGGACTACCAGCTGACCTGCGCAGCATTTCTTCAAGCCAGTCAGAGAAGAGTGCAGACAAGAAGCAGAAAGAGAAACAGGCTGAACAGATGAAACAGGTATGGGAGTAAATCACAAGTTACATCACAATACGATATTATATCGATTTTTGCTTATATCACAAAGGCTGGTGAATCCATTTACTACTTGACCTGTTCTCGACCCCGACCTTGACAAGTTTGTCTTTGACTGGAAATATAATGCGGATGTCCTCTCACACCTACAAACTGTTATTTCACTTCATTATAAAACATATTTATACACTTAACTGGGACTTTGTAATGAATAAACAAGGAACCAAAGGTAATTTGCCCAATTTCAGTCCTTTTCTGCATGTCTTCAGAACATTCAGTCACCATTGACAGGGTTATTTATTACTGATATGTATTTAACATCACAGGCAGCCATTTTCTATTGTAATGACTTTCATGCTAACACATTTAACAATTCATAGTTTTGAAATTACCAGTGAGCTTCCAAGAAAACCTCAAACTGAAGAACCTGGGTTTGAGCATCCAAACCGCAGGGAGGGACAATATGCATTTGACCAAGACACTTCAGCAGTTCCTATCAGCTCCAGGGGTGCAGTCGTATAGCTCCCCCTGTGCTTTGACCTCCCTGCACCATGGTGCAAGTCAAAAGAAAATCCCCCTGTGGGGATCAGTTAAGTATCACATTATTGTCTCTGTCCATTTAGGAATGTCAGGGGGCTCAAAGGGTCAGCCCCCCTCGCTCTGACACAGAGAAAGGCCTCCTGTGTGGCGAGAATCCCTCAGATGACGCCCCCCCTCTGGCCCCCCAGCAGTTGCGGGTGGTGTGTGACAACATGCTGCAGGGACTGGGGAGGTACCTGCGATGTTTAGGAGTCGATGTGATCATGCTGGAGAACACTGATGATCACAGAAGAGCTGCAATGGTTAGTTAGCACAAGCTGAAGACATACGTATTCCAGGTGATAGGTGCCACATTTGAGGTGATACGTTCACTTCTTCATAAAATCATTAGACTTGTTACACTTGTACAGTTTGGGGCCCATTAGTATTAAAAATAAGTTGTTGCTTTCTTTCACTAAAGAGTGGTAGAACACTACTGCTTTTGTCCACAGGGGGCGCAAAAATCAACATAAAATGAATGTTCATGGTACTTGCTTAAAGCTAAATTGCTAAGGTCATACTGAATATTGTTGCATTCATTACAGTCATGGTATTGTCAGCGTTAATGAATAATAGAATTAAGCTTTTCAAACTCTACACAACATGCATGCAACAGATGTTTTATTATAAAGTCTAGCCTAGGCCTTTAGATGCCATCTCACAGATGTTCTTCTCTTCTTTTCTTCAGCGTCACTGAATTCATTATTAACTGTTCACCTGAACAGTTTATGGTGTTGTATGTTGTATAATTGTTGCCCATCACAATATATGGGTAGTCATCACAGCTTCTGTGTTTACATGTTTAGTTCAAGAGATATGATTTAAAATGTATACTTAGGTAATGGCAGCCATTTCACGTCTGGTGGTAGCCTACCACCAGACGTTTTTTGCGATGGCCCCATTTCTGAAAATGTTCAGGGCCCCCAACCTGAACGATTGTACCAAATTTCATGCTTTGATGAAAAAAGTGAACATTATTTTCTCGTATCAGCTGGACTAACACGCACCTTTTATACACAGAAAGTAAACACATACAAGAGAAACCTAAAGCCAGAAATACTTCATCTTTTAGCTAATCAATAGTAGCCTTACTGCATTCATGTGTTCTTTTGTTCTGATGAGTATTTATTGTGTGTCAGTTAGCACAAGCTGAAGGCCGAGTCATACTCACCTGTGGACAACCGTTCCAAAGTGTAAGTACAAACTAATGTGAGCTCATGAATTGACTCTCAATTCTACAAACTCATGATTAATTGTGTACATACGTGTTCCTTGTTTGTGTGCATGTGCTATCGCTGTTGCCATAGCTGCGGTCCCAGGTAGGCGAGGGTCGCTGTCTGTCCCTTGACTGTTCAGAGAAGGCCAGAGACCAGGCTGTTCGAGTCCTCAGACACTTCAATGTCCAGCCCACTCCCAGCGATATATTTAGCCGCTGCCAGGTAAGGAAAGTGATGCTGGTTGTGAATGTCTCTTAAGTATAAACTTCAGCATTGGCTGAGTTTTTTGTTGTTGCACAAAATAATTTCAGTGTTTGGCAATACATACAAATGGGGAAATAGTGAGAATAGTGAGAACAGTGAGCAGAGAGAGTCATAAGTTCATCAGCTGATTTCTAAGATACACAGCTGGAGTGAAAGAGGTAAGTGCTGATTGAAGGTAAATTATATCCATACAATCAAAAATAATAATTCCAACAGTTTATGTACAAATACATTCCTATTTTAGGCATTTAGTTGATACTTTTCTACAAAACAAGGTCCATTAAATAAGAGGAAAAGCTAGAGTTCCTGTATCAGTGAGAAGTACAGGCGTCATGAATACCCAGACAATATTTTTGTGGTTATAAAACATTTCAGAACTGGTTCCTGAATTATGAGAACAAAGCTTGTGGTGGCTGTGGTGTTTTGTGTAATGCTAAGTGAAAGCGGAATAATAACTTTTATGATAGAGGGGGGAAGAGAGAACAAGGGCTTAAAGAATAACTTCACTTTACTTTTCTGAGAAGTGGGGCAAAGGTGGGGGCCCTGACGTGATGAACTTGGGTGACAAAACCAGATCATTTGTATGTGGAATGTCACTTCTCTGTTGGAGAAGGAGCTGAAGCTACTGCCACAGTGAGGCTACAACTATCAATTATTTTTATTATCAATTAATCTGCCAAATATTTTCACGATAAGAAGACACAGACTCTCTTTTTTACTTTCAAATGTTTGACATTTTTGCTCCAAAAGTTACTGATATGATTAATAGATCATAAAAATAGTTGGCAGTTAATTTTCTTTCGATCAACTAATCAATTAATCGACTAATTGTTGCAGCTCTATGCAAGAGGTGAAGGTATACAAGCTCACCTCTACATGCAGCACTGGCTCTGGAACCAAACACCAGTTTTGCCCTGGGGCATAAAATGTTTGGAGTTTTCACAGCATGTCGACTGTGACCAGCTTTTGTTTATGAGGGAGAGACTGGCAGGCATTTGCAGTAATGTGATTGTTGTACTGGAGATTTCAGATAACAAGCAGATGAAGCTTGAAGTTGAAGGTGGCCAGTTGAGACTGTGGGATTGAATAGGTATGAAAAGGTGTTCTGGGCATCTCTAGGCCCTGGGGCTGACCCAGAATACGCTGAAAGTCTTTGCATATCCCATATGGCCTAGATGTGCCTTTGGGACCATATGAGGAGCTGGAGGATCTGGTAAGGAGAAAGATATCTGAGCTGCAACAACCTCGACTTAATGCAGCAGGATAAATTAAGTGTTAGGTATTCCAAGCAGTTGGAAGGTAATTTAACCACTAGTGAAGCAGGATAGAAATTAGTTGAACCACGAGGTGAAATAAAAATGCCATGCACTGCATTATTCTAATTCCTGCCTGATCATGTTTGTTGAGCCTGAAAAGATGTTTGTCAGTCAGTTTGTTACTACCAATCATTGTCGGATTTACGGTACCTGTCCTGCAAATATCTCCGTGGGTGGCTGTTTAGGGAAACCTGTGTGTGCTGCGACCTTTGTGTTTGTGTATCTGTGTGAGGGGAGTCTTTGCAGGACAGTTTCTAAACTTGGGTGTTCTGGCCTGCTGGTAGGGGGGCTCTCATGTGTCGAGATACACCACTCACTGCATTTATCTCAGACCCAAAAAGTTAAAAACCTGGACCACCTTGATGTTACCTCCTGTCTTGATGATATAACACACACACACTCACAGACACACCAAAAATCTGCCTGAACGACTTGTGGCACCACCTACCTTTTCTATTGATCACTCCCAACAACAGTCACTTAAGGAAGACCAAATGTGACTTTAGTGTTCCACACCACTAGTAACGGCTCTGCCTCAGATCTTTCCTATCAGCTCAGACAGTAGACCTGAGAAAAGGTTTTGTCCTAGCATGTGGGTAATCTTTTACAACCTCAACCAGGGCATATCTGTCCATAGACTAATTTAAATGATAGCTAACTGAGAAAAGACCTGCCTTTTCCTTGCTGATTAATCCTTTCGAGTTGAATCAGAGTTGAATTTCTGAAAATGATCTAAAAATGTCATGTCTGAAAACGAAGTCCAATAATTAATGAGTGTAATTGGGCACCTTACCTTGAGGATCAGGCTATAAAATGATACACAGTCCGTACTACGTAGTATATGACTTTTTGTTTTCTTAAAGATCTTTTTGAAATAGTCAAATACTAGTTAATACTAAATTAAGGTGGGCCTGATTTTGTGTGTGTGTGTGTGTGTGTGTGTGTGTGTGTTTGTGTGTGTGTCAGTCAGAGAGAGTTTCACCCTGGGGGCTTCTCTGTGGCCCACCCAGGCGAAGTTAACCCCTTTTATTATCTGATTGTAAAGCTCTCTGATTATCAATGGATGGGTTCGTTTCTCTCCCTTTGTCTCTCTGTGTTTATACCTCATGCACATACACCACTGATGAATGTCATGAGGAAAGAGAAGTTAAAGAAAAGACAGAGAAGAGGAGATTAACCGCAGACTTGTGTATGTGTGTGTGAAGATCTTGCAGGGAAAGGGTTAATGTTTGTCTCTGTATCAATAGGCCCAACAGAGATTTTAGAGGCATAGGAATGTGTGTCCACCATGGAGACCCCAAGAGGGAAAGGGAGATGTTGAAGGGCCTCATGTGTATATGCATATGTCCTTGGGTACAATGAAGAAGTGGCAAAAAGGAGAAAAAATGACAACTCCAGACAACTGAGAGTTGGTTTATTTTATACAAGTAATCTGAGAGAAATATTTATGTGTATTCTGACTAAAAGAGGAAGAATCATCTTCACTCTAAAGTCATGTCTGTATTTAGGAAAACTAAAGAGCTCGCCAATGTGTTGCAGATGCTTGAAAGATATCAAGCAGGATTATTATCTGCTTGTGTCATGGATGGGTTGGGGAGCCATACAACAAGCCACAACCAATGACAGCAGACACAGGCTGGGGGAGGAAAGGAGTCGAGAAGGAGAGATCCTACCCATATTCCTTTTTTTCTACCTTGTATTTTAGCTGCAAATCAATGCACAACAACTTGGACTGCTTGTTTTCGAAAAATTCTGCTCCGTGTGTGATCTAGCGTTATTTCCCGTGTCCCTTCTCGTGGGTGTTTTTGTGACAAAGTGTAGTTTGGAGACCTGACAGACTTGTCAAGGATTACTCCTGGTGAATGATTTTATAATGTATTGATCTTACGACTTTACAAAAAAGTCATGTAGTGTGACCATAAAATGCATGAAGGCATAAAATGTCAAAACGATTGTTGTTCAAACAGGGACGGATAATATTTTCAGCTTTGTCACTCTGCTCTGGCACAAATGAAAACGACAGGCTGTGCGCTTACAGAGGCTGCATTTGAATACTGATCTTGATTTTAATACATTTATTTTTAAATAATAGCAAGTTATTGATAGTTTATTTACAATGTATCAAATTGTTGAAAAAGTGTCTTTCAACTGCACAATGCTTCAGAAATATAGATAAGAAAGATACATTTTTCTGTGTCAAGAGGTTGACACGTGTCACATTTAATTTAGTCTGTAGTCCTTAAATTTAATCTGTGTGGATTCCTGCAAGGGGCTGGGTTAAAGGGTGGAGTTCGCCATTGGTCCATTACAGTTTCCTTATTCAGCTATATCCTATCCCTACACATACACAAACACACACACCCAGATAAGCACACACACTTCCGTTCCATCGGATGTAAAGTACTGGCCTTTTATAGACACGTTGAGATAACAGAGATATCTTGAGAGATAGACATGAAAGTAACCAAACTTACACATTCACACATACTGTACACAGTAACTGACAAATGCATATTGACACCATCATACGCACATATACGCAGTCACCTCAGCAGTTAAGAGCACATAGCCTCGCTCACAGATGCACACACACACACAGTCGTAGACACTGTTGCAGCAGAAACGCTGGTTCCCACGCACCAGACGACTGGGGAAGTGAAAACAAGAGCAACAGGAACCGCCACACCGTGAGAGGGAGGGGTGGGAGAGGAAAAGGGGGGGGGGGGGGAGAAGTGAGAACAGAGGTGATGGCAGGGAGGTAAAAAGACAGACTGAAAGAGAGAGAAGGGGAATGGCAGTGAAAGCAAATGAGAAGGAGCAAGTGAGATAGGGAGAAAGACAAAAATAACGTGGAGTAGTTGAGATTGTGTGAGAAATAATCAGTCAGTGTGCGAGTGAGATGAGTGTTTGCCGAGCGAGGAAGAGCCGGAGGAAGAGAGAGTGTCTGAGAAAGGTGGCATTGAAGGAAGAGGAGGGGTGGAGGAGGGCGAGGCGATAGAAAGACTTGTTGTCTGTCCTTTGATCTACAAAGAGAGCCGCGGGCTGAGAAACAGGAGGAATTTGAGAGGTTGAGACATGTTTAAAGTTACCCTTCACTGGCTCTGAGTGTATATTTGTGCATGTGTGAATGTGTGAGTGAACTAGGGTTGGTCAGTGTGAGGATGTAGGCATGTGTTAAAAACAGAAGACATGTTTATAGACTTGTATATTCTCACATCTTAGTTCATATTTGTCATTTTTAAATACAAGTGTACACATCTTTTATAGAAGCAAATGCACAGAGTCACACTTTGGTCACATTCTCACATTTTTAAAAACTCAAATTAAGTGTGTGTGAGCTCTGTGGCTTCTCCTGCATTTGTGGTCCCGTCTTCTGTGCATGTACTGTTCTCCGTGGTGACAAAACAGGGGTCAAATTTGTGCGTCCCGCCGTTTTTCCCACTCCCCCTCCCCTCTCCGGAGTCTAAAGGAGAGCGAGAGTCGGGAGGAGGAGGAGACGGTGGGGAGAGGGGAGGGAGGGAGGGAGGGGGGCATTCCATAGGCACGCCAAGACATTCCGAGGGAAACCATCCCAAATATTTCCCACTGTGTGTGGCGAGGGCTTCGCGTCTCCTGTTACAAACACACACACACACACACACACACACACACACACACACACACACACACACTCACACTCTCATACACTCTCATACACTTTGAGAAAGTGCTAAAAGCGAATAGGCACATACACTGGGACAAAGTCTCACTCATGCATCTCACAATCTCTCATACACACATGTAGGTAGTTAGTGAGTGCAGTTATGAGTGACTGATTATTAGCTTGTGTGTCTGTCTGCATTTGTCTGTTTTTCATCTTGAGGGCCGACGTGGTGTCGCTGTGTCTCTCTTTCTGTCTGTCTGTAGGGGAGAAAAGTCAGGAAGGGCCATTGTGAGTGTTGTGTCTCTTCAATGTGTGAGTTTATGAATGAATGAGCAAAAAACACATGACCACAAGTATTTAGCTCTCACTTTGTTTCTCACTGTAATGTTTTCTGTGGAAATGATTTCTTTACTGGAATGAGATGTTGACTCATTTCCTAAATAAAGTGAGATAAATGTATTCCTGTTTGCTTCACTGGAATACAGTGGAACTTATGAATAAGTCCATGATAGGGGAACCAGTGGCTCCTTCAAGTCCTATTCAAGGGTTAATATTTAATATGATATGCACAATACAGATGATATGATCTATAAATAAACTAATCATTAGGGCTAGGTTATGTGGTTAAAATCACTTTCATGACATTTTCTTATATATATATATATATATATATATATATATATATATATATGTATGTATGTATATATGTATACATATATATATATATGTATGTATGTATATATGTATACATATATATATATATGTATGTATGTATATATGTATACATATATATATATATTATATATATATATATATATGTATATATGTATACATATATATATATATATATATATATATATGTATATATGTATATATATATATATGTATATATGTATATATATATATATATATATGTATATATGTATATATGTATGTATATATATATATGTATATATATATATGTATATATGTATATATGTATGTATATATATATATGTATATATATATATATATATATATATATATATATATATATATATATATATATATGTATATATATATATATACTATATATATATATATATATATATATATATATATATATATATATACATATATATACTATATATATATATATATGTGTGTGTGTCTTAAAGCTGCAATCCCCTCCCTCCTCTCTACGTCACCACATGAATGCAGAGCAGTAATTGCCACACATAGCAGCAAACCGCATGGTCCTGCTCTCTGCGCATTCACCAGCAGACAGGAGCGCCTCTTTATGAAGTTCTCTGTCCTGATTGGATAAAGTTGGCAGGGATACTAGAAATCTATTTTTCTCTTTTACTGCATGATCAAGGGGAAGAGAGACATTGGTTACCGACCAAACACTTTATAAGAGTGATTACTGTTTAAATATAGAGCTATTTAACACTTTAATTAAATAAATTAATACATTTTTTCAGTGTCATACCTTACATGAGACCAAACTCTTTGTATGTGCAAAAGAAAAATTTTAATAATAAATGTAGGGGTGTCATGATATAACAATATTGATAATCACGATATTTAAAAAAAATATATATATATCATTTTAATAATACACATAAGGTGATATCTTCTGAAGTAATTCTGTTTTTTTTCTTCCTGCATTGTCCTAGTTGGTGGCAGTGATGTACCTTAACCCTGATTGCCACCTGCCATAAAATGGAAAAAAGAAAGAGGAATTAGATGCAGTAACTTGTTAGCTTGCTCTAGCTATTACCACAGTGTTTGGCTACAACCGCTTCATAAAATCATGTCAATCATATCATGTCAGGAGATGGCAGATGTGAGTGACACACTCATCGTAAATTATTTTGGCCGTGATCATCATGCAGTGAAAATGTTCGCTTTAACCTGAGTAA